>NW_025064447.1:0-5761 GCF_018152265.1 Drosophila ficusphila
AGTGGAATACCTCTCTGAATTTGTTGTTAAAATATCTATCTAGCTGCATTATTGGTTTATTTTCGAATTTTTGGTCAATGTTTTGTATTTTTATGACCCCCGACCTGTCAAAATTTGCAAAAAATGGGTTTGCAGAAAAGTGACCAGATCCCAGCACTGCTTATCCATAACTTTTGAAATTTTTACCCGATTTAAAGTGGAATGCCTCTCTGAATTTGTTATTAAAATATCTATCTAGCTGCATTATTGGTTTATTTTCGAATTTTTGGTCAATGTTTTGTAATTTTTATGACCCCCGACCTGTCAAAATTTGCAAAAAAATGGGTTTGCAGAAAAGTGACCAGATCCAGCACTGCTTAGCCCAAACTTTTGAAATTTTTACCCGATTTAAAGTGGAATACCTCTCTGAATTTGTTATTAAAATATCTATCTAGCTGCATTATTGGTTTATTTTCGATTTTTGGTCAATATTTTGTAATTTTTTATGACCCCCGACCTGTCAAAATTTGCAAAAAATGGGTTTGCAGAAAAGTGACCAGATCCCAGCACTGCTTAGCCCATAACTTTTGAAATTTTTACCCGATTTAAAAGTGGAATACCTCTCTGAATTTGTTATTAAAATATCTATCTAGCTGCATTATTGGTTTATTTTCGAATTTTTGGTCAATATTTTGTAATTTTTTATGACCCCCGACCTGTCAAAATTTGCAAAAAATGGGTTTGCAGAAAAGTGACCAGATCCAGCACTGCTTAGCCCATAACTTTTGAAATTTTACCCGATTTAAAAGTGGAATACCTCTCTGAATTTGTTATTAAAATATCTATCTAGCTGCATTATTGGTTTATTTTCGAATTTTTGGTCAATATTTTGTAATTTTTTATGACCCCCGACCTGTCAAAATTTGCAAAAAATGGGTTTGCAGAAAAGTGACCAGATCCCAGCACTGCTTAGCCCAAACTTTTGAAATTTTTACCCGATTTAAAGTGGAATACCTCTCTGAATTTGTTATTAAAATATCTATCTAGCTGCATTATTGGTTTATTTTCGAATTTTTTGGTCAATATTTTGTAATTTTTTATGACCCCCGACCTGTCAAAATTTGCAAAAAATGGGTTTGCAGAAAAGTGACCAGATCCCAGCACTGCTTAGCCCAAACTTTTGAAATTTTTACCCGATTTAAAAGTGGAATACCTCTCTGAATTTGTTATTAAAATATCTATCTAGCTGCATTATTGGTTTATTTTCGAATTTTTGGTCAATATTTTGTAATTTTTTATGACCCCCGACCTGTCAAAATTTGCAAAAAATGGGTTTGCAGAAAAGTGACCAGATCCCAGCACTGCTTAGCCCAAACTTTTTGAAATTTTTACCCGATTTAAAAGTGGAATACCTCTCTGAATTTGTTATTAAAATATCTATCTAGCTGCATTATTGGTTTATTTTTCGAATTTTTGGTCAATATTTTGTATTTTTTTATGACCCCCGACCTGTCAAAATTTGCAAAAAATGGGTTTGCAGAAAAGTGACCAGATCCCAGCACTGCTTAGCCCAAACTTTTGAAATTTTTACCCGATTTAAAAGTGGAATACCTCTCTGAATTTTTTATTAAAATATCTATCTAGCTGCATTATTGGTTTTATTTTTCGGATTTTTGGTCAATATTTTGTAATTTTTTATGACCCCCGACCTGTCAAAATTTGCAAAAAATGGGTTTGCAGAAAAGTGACCAGAACCCAGCACTGCTTAGCCCAAACTTTTGAAATTTTTACCCGATTTAAAAGTGGAATACCTCTCTGAATTTGTTATTAAAATATCTATCTAGCTGCATTATTGGTTTATTTTCGATTTTTTGGTCAATATTTTGTATTTTTTTATGACCCCCGACCTGTCAAAATTTGCAAAAAATGGGTTTGCAGAAAAGTGACCAGATCCCAGCACTGCTTAGCCCATAACTTTTGAAATTTTTACCCGATTTAAAAGTGGAATACCTCTCTGAATTTGTTATTAAAATATCTATCTAGCTGCATTATTGGTTTATTTTCGAATTTTTGGTCAATATTTTGTAATTTTTTATGACCCCCGACCTGTCAAAATTTGCAAAAAATGGGTTTGCAGAAAAGTGACCAGAACCCAGCACTGCTTAGCCCATAACTTTTGAAATTTTTACCCGATTTAAAAGTGGAATACCTCTCTGAATTTGTTATTAAAATATCTATCTAGCTGCATTATTGGTTTTTATTTTCGGATTTTTGGTCAATATTTTGTAATTTTTTTTATGACCCCCGACCTGTCAAAATTTGCAAAAAATGGGTTTGCAGAAAAGTGACCAGATCCCAGCACTGCTTAGCCCAAACTTTTGAAATTTTTACCCGATTTAAAAGTGGAATACCTCTCTGAATTTGTTATTAAAATATCTATCTAGCTGCATTATTGGTTTATTTTCGAATTTTTGGTCAATATTTTGTAATTTTTTATGACCCCCGACCTGTCAAAATTTGCAAAAAATGGGTTTGCAGAAAAGTGACCAGATCCCAGCACTGCTTAGCCCATAACTTTTGAAATTTTTACCCGATTTAAAAGTGGAATACCTCTCTGAATTTGTTATTAAAATATCTATCTAGCTGCATTATTGGTTTATTTTCAGATTTTTGGTCAATATTTTGTAATTTTTTATGACCCCCGACCTGTCAAAATTTGCAAAAAATGGGTTTTGCAGAAAAGTGACCAGAACCCAGCACTGTAGCCCATAACTTTTGAAATTTTACCCGATTTAAAAGTGGAATGCCTCTCTGATTTGTTATTAAAATATCTATCTAGCTGCATTATTGGTTTTATTTTCGAATTTTTTGGTCAATATTTTGTATTTTTTGTTATGGATTTGTCAAAATTTGCAAAAAGTGGTTTGCAGAAGTGACCAGACCCAGCACTGCTTAGCCCAAACTTTTGAAATTTTTACCCGATTTAAAAGTGGAATACCTCTCTGAATTTGTTATTAAAATATCTATCTAGCTGCATTATTGGTTTATTTTCGAATTTTTGGTCAATATTTTGTAATTTTTTATGACCCCCGACCTGTCAAAATTTGCAAAAAATGGGTTTGCAGAAAAGTGACCAGATCCCAGCACTGCTTAGCCCAAACTTTTGAAATTTTTACCCGATTTAAAAGTGGAATACCTCTCTGAATTTGTTATTAAAATATCTATCTAGCTGCATTATTGGTTTATTTTCGAATTTTTGGTCAATATTTTGTAAATTTTTATGACCCCCGACCTGTCAAAATTTGCAAAAAATGGGTTTGCAGAAAAGTGACCAGATCCCAGCACTGCTTAGCCCAAACTTTTGAAATTTTTACCCGATTTAAAAGTGGAATACCTCTCTGAATTTGTTGTTAAAATATCTATCTAGCTGCATTATTGGTTTATTTTCGAATTTTTGGTCAATATTTTGTAATTTTTTATGACCCCCGACCTGTCAAAATTTGCAAAAAATGGGTTTGCAGAAAAGTGACCAGAACCCAGCACTGCTTAGCCCAAACTTTTGAAATTTTTACCCGATTTAAAAGTGGAATACCTCTCTGAATTTGTTATTAAAATATCTATCTAGCTGCATTATTGGTTTATTTTCGAATTTTTGGTCAATATTTTGTAATTTTTTATGACCCCCGACCTGTCAAAATTTGCAAAAAATGGGTTTGCAGAAAAGTGACCAGATCCCAGCACTGCTTAGCCCATAACTTTTGAAATTTTTACCCGATTTAAAAGTGGAATACCTCTCTGAATTTGTTATTAAAATATCTATCTAGCTGCATTATTGGTTTATTTTCGAATTTTTGGTCAATATTTTGTAATTTTTTATGACCCCCGACCTGTCAAAATTTGCAAAAAATGGGTTTGCAGAAAAGTGACCAGATCCCAGCACTGCTTAGCCCAAACTTTTGAAATTTTTACCCGATTTAAAAGTGGAATACCTCTCTGAATTTGTTATTAAAATATCTATCTAGCTGCATTATTGGTTTATTTTCGAATTTTTGGTCAATATTTTGTAATTTTTTATGACCCCCGACCTGTCAAAATTTGCAAAAAATGGGTTTGCAGAAAAGTGACCAGATCCCAGCACTGCTTAGCCCATAACTTTTGAAATTTTTACCCGATTTAAAAGTGGAATACCTCTCTGAATTTGTTATTAAAATATCTATCTAGCTGCATTATTGGTTTATTTTCGAATTTTTGGTCAATATTTTGTAATTTTTATGACCCCCGACCTGTCAAAATTTGCAAAAAATGGGTTTGCAGAAAAGTGACCAGATCCCAGCACTGCTTAGCCCAAACTTTTGAAATTTTTACCCGATTTAAAAGTGGAATACCTCTCTGAATTTGTTATTAAAATATCTATCTAGCTGCATTATTGGTTTATTTTCGAATTTTTGGTCAATATTTTGTAATTTTTTATGACCCCCGACCTGTCAAAATTTGCAAAAAAATGGGTTTGCAGAAAAGTGACCAGATCCCAGCACTGCTTAGCCCATAACTTTTGAAATTTTTACCCGATTTAAAAGTGGAATGCCTCTCTGAATTTGTTATTAAAATATCTATCTAGCTGCATTATTGGTTTATTTTCGAATTTTTGGTCAATATTTTGTATTTTTTATGACCCCCGACCTGTCAAAATTTGCAAAAAATGGGTTTGCAGAAAAGTGACCAGATCCCAGCACTGCTAAGCCCATAACTTTTGAAATTTTTACCCGATTTAAAAGTGGAATACCTCTCTGAATTTGTTATTAAAATATCTATCTAGCTGCATTATTGGTTTATTTTCGAATTTTTGGTCAATATTTTGTAATTTTTTTATGACCCCCGACCTGTCAAAATTTGCAAAAAAATGGGTTTGCAAGAAAAGTGACCAGATCCCAGCACTGCTTAGCTTTTAACTTTTGAAATTTTTACCCGATTTAAAATTGGAATACCTCTCTGATTTGTTATTAGAATATCTATCTAGTTGCATTATTGGTTTATTTTCGAATTTTTGGTCAATATTTTGTAATTTTTATGACCCCCGACCTGTCAAATTTGCAAAAAATGGGTTTGCAGAAAAGTGACCAGATCCCAGCACTGCTTAGCCCATAACTTTTGAAATTTTTACCCGATTTTAAAGTGGAATACCTCTCTGAATTTGTTATTAAAATATCTATCTAGCTGCATCATTGGTTTTATTTTCGAATTTTTGGTCAATATTTTGTAATTTTTTATGACCCCCGACCTGTCAAAATTTGCAAAAAAATGGGTTTGCAGAAAAGTGACCAGATCCCAGCACTGCTTAGCCCAAACTTTTGAAATTTTTACCCGATTTAAAAGTGGAATACCTCTCTGAATTTGTTATTAAATATCTATCTAGCTGCATTATTGGTTTATTTTCGAATTTTTGGTCAATATTTTGTAATTTGCATTTATGACCCCCGGCCTGTCAAAATTTGCAAAAAATGGGTTTGCAGAAAAGTGACCAGATCCCAGCACTGCTTATCCCTAACTTTTGAAATTTTTGCCCGGTTTAAAAGTGGAACACCTCTCTGAATTTGTTATTAGAATATCTATCTAGCAGCACCATTATTTGGTATATTTTCGGATTTTTGGTGCAATATTTGTAATTTTATGACCCCCGACCTGTCGGAATTTGCAAAAAATGGGTTTGCAGAAAAAGTGACCAAGTTAAAGCTTTACTTAGCCCCATAACTTTTGAAATTTTACCCGATTTAAAGTGGAATAC
>NW_025064448.1:0-370 GCF_018152265.1 Drosophila ficusphila
ACACCGTTGATGGGGCTTTCAAAATTAGAGAGGATCTAATTGCTGCACTTCAACCGCTGACATGTCTCAGGAAATAAGTATCTAATCATCCGACTTGCTGGTTAACAAACAGCAAGAACATATGTCGAATTCAACCATTTTAGAAGTCGACAATCATGATTAAATAAAAACACTTGGTTTGTATTGGCATCCTAAAAGAGATCTTTTATGGCTTTCATATAAAATTCAAAATTAGTCAAGAATTTACTAAACGAGCATTACTCTCCACAGTGGCCCGGTTGTACGATCCATTAGGATTTATTGTGCCAGTTATCCCAACTGCCAAAGCAATTTTGAAGGACGTCTGGAGTGTTCGTATTGAACGTACTGC
>NW_025064449.1:0-18435 GCF_018152265.1 Drosophila ficusphila
GTGACGGATCGACCATTGCATATGCGTGTGCGTATCTCAGAGTTCAATGGATGGATGATACTGTACATACCCATTTACTTACTGCACGTAGTCGCGTTACACCCACGAAGCCAATGACAATTTCTGGTGCCCTGTTAGCCACCCAGCTGGCAAAGTGGTGCTGCCAACAGCTACATTCACAAGACCAAGCAATGTCACTTCATTTTTGGTCCGATGCAATGATCATACTGTACTGGATTAATGGAGATCCAATGCGCTTGAAGACTTTGCTGCCGATCGAGTGGGACAAATTTTGGAATCAAGCGTACCGTCGCAGTGGCGACACGGGCCCACTGATACGAACCCCGCAGATTGCGCCACCCGTGGTCTTACCCCAACGCAGCTGGCAAATCACGATTTGTGGTGGTGTGGCCCACCATGGTTACAGCTACCGGATACGCAATGGCCAACTAATCACTT
This sequence comes from Drosophila ficusphila, assembly GCF_018152265.1. Taxonomy (NCBI): domain Eukaryota; kingdom Metazoa; phylum Arthropoda; class Insecta; order Diptera; family Drosophilidae; genus Drosophila; species Drosophila ficusphila. The sequence goes on from NW_025064449.1 coordinate 460, forward strand.
GGATCCACCGAAGGATAACGTTGCCAGAGCTGAGCAGCGAGACCTTAAAAAATCGCCACTCACTTGTACCATTTCGATTGATGAATCAATCATCACCTCATTTTCTTCCTATAACAGAATCATCTTTGTTGTGGCCTATATGCTACGCTTTGTACACAATTCCAAATCTGCATTGGCATTGCGTCAAACAGGCCCAATAAAGACACAGGAGATTCAAGATGCCATGCTTCAAGTCGTTTCGACTGGTGCAGCGGGAAGCGTTTCCATGTGAGATTTTCTAGATTGCAATCAAATAAATCCTTATCTGGCTCTAATAAACTTCATCAGTTATGTCCTTTTGTAGATCAGCAGAGTATCTTGCGGGTGCGAGGGAGATTGAAGAATGCTTTCCACATCTCTGCTAACCAACGCACTCCGATCATTCTACCCAAGTCACATCACTTCACTGAGCTTGTGATCCGAAATGCTCTTCATAATACACTACATGGAGGAATGGATCTCACACTAGCGACTATTCGACCAGATTTTCTGGATTGTAAACGGAAAACAAGCAGTGAAACGAGTCCTACGTAAATGCGTTCCCTGTTTCAAACATCGTCCAAAACCAGCATCGCAGTTAATGGCAGATTTGCCATTTAATCGGACGCCGCGGATTTTGCATGATGGCAAACGCGCCTTGGTACGTTCGAAACGACGCCCTAGCAAATGATCTCCACATTCCCTCCATTAGAGAGCAGATCAACCGACACTCGAGTCGTTACAGCGATCGCCTCATAAGCGCACCCAAACCACCTAGCAACGTCTCTACGTAACCAAGCTATCCGAAGAAGACTGACACGGAGACACCCCGGCGACCTCTGGACAAGAGGACGCATGGTTTCCCCCGAGTCCTGAAACAGTAATTGTTACTGTACATCTCCTGTTATTGTTTTCATGTTATCTGTTCTTTGTTATGCTCTACGTATTATAGCCATTAGGTTGGCTGATCGACGTAAATAAAACTTATTTGTTATTTAAAAAAAAAAAAAAAAAAAGCTCCTTCTCCCGCCTTTCGGCTATTGGGTGTATAACCTAATGTAGCGAGCGGAGTATATAATTTTAATTCCATTTTAATTACATAAATATATCCGTTGTATGGGCACATGCAAATGATTTCAATTCATATTTTAATTACATAAATACATACATTGTATATGCCATACAAACTAACACATTGCTTCTCAAGTGTCCGGCCAGCGAGCCGGCCTAAAATGCTGACCATGCATTCCCACGGAGACGACTGGCCTTCACACCAACTAACACTTAAAGCCAGCCGTCTCGTGGTATATATAAACATAGGGAAAATATGCCAATGCGAGTATATACTCCTATCGCTGCTCACTTCAGTTTTTAGCCTTTAAGAATATATGTTTGAGAATAAAGTTCAGTTCAGAATACCACTCACAACGGCACAGTGTTATAATTTGTATCGATCTTACAATCTAATTCTACATGGCGACCGTGACAGGACACGGAATATTTTTTTTGTCAAGTACTAAATGAACGATACTAAAGAATAAATGAGAAAGTGAATTAAAAAAAAAACGAACAATAATGATATCCACTGACAACAAAAATCTGAAATAAAACAGAAAGACAATTAATCAGTACAAAAAAAAAACGCAAAGAACCATTTACAACGCATGGTAGGCAGGACCGCCCACTATGCCAACGATCTTGGATTTAAAGAAGAGTATTACTACGGCAAGCAATATCCGCTGGCTGTATCACCGTTGGAAAAGTATGGATGGTACACCCGTACCCCAAAGACAAGCCCTCACTTTAAGAGGCACTGGAAACACAGCCGAAGGACGGACCCAGACCTTTGACCATTGCCGAATATAAAGCAAGGCAAGCAGCGAGGGAGCGTCCAGCGAGCAGGACAGGACAACCGGTTAACGCAAATACCGAAAACTACACCCCAAAAAAAACAAAGGGGAGGCAAGCGAGCGAAACTGCTCAAAAGAGCGGGCGGTGATCATCGGGGACTTGAAGGAAGGAAGACCCCAAACCAACCAGGAAAAACTAAAACAGCGACTAAAGGAATTAAATTGCCTTCACCACCGGGAAGAAGAAGCGGACTAAGTAATTAGTTCACCGCTTGATTTTTGTAGCACTTGCAACGCGTTTACGCGGGGTGCGCTAATTAAGCTCATTAACAACTTATTTTTTCACATAAAATCATATACTAACACACAACTTTTGGTGTAAACTTAACATAAGTAAAGCTATTGTAACTTGTATATTGCCAATATGTAAACTAAAAAGTTGTGCATTTAATAACCTCATCATTTATAGATTTACTAAACAGCTCATTCCCCCTACTCACAAAAAAAAAAAAATAATTAATCACATTATAAAGTCTGTGGAGCTCAAAAGAGGAAGAAATAAAAGACAATACGGCTAATGTCGTGAACAATGTCATTGTCGACAACAATCCTCTTTTTAACTCCATGTATATTCTTTTAATAATAATAACTGTAGCTCTATTGATACAAGTAGTGCTTAAAGTGCATTACATTTATAAAAAATGTATCAAAAGGGAACATTTGCATAAAGAACACATGAGCCGAGCACAAGACCTCGACAAAATTAAAAAAAAAAAAAAAAAGAGAACAACTCAAAAATATTCTTCACGAAAATTAATAAAACGATTATATATGCATATATAAATATTTAAAAAAAAAAAAAAAAATATATATATATATATTCCATATCTTTGCTTACATGAGGAAATTAAATACAAACTTTTAAAACTAAGGGAAATATTTTATCATAGCGGTATAGGGAAATGGCTACAACTAAGGAGACTTTAGAGAGAGTAATTGTAGAACACCCAGAGTTCGTTAACAGAAGTAAGTTCATTTTAGGAAAATATAATAAGCCGATTACAATATATGATTTTGAATATAAGTACATGAAAGAGTTTGGCTTACGGTTTTCACCATTGATAAGCTGCTCAAGTACACAAAAGGCAATAATACTATCAACTATTCCTCAAGTGAAAGTTGAATCTGTCCTAGACCGCAACGAAATGTTGGCAGGAAATATACAATTCAAAATCAGCCTAAATATTGCTAATCAGGCTAATGAGTAGCCAATGGTTAAGACTAGAAAAATTCTTGGCTAATAAAAAGACCGAGATTTTGAGAGTTATAAGTGTGTTAATAAAAATACACACATAAGGAAAGAAACGCTCGAAAAACATTTAGGCGAAATTATCATTAACGCCAACAAAGTAAGAAGAGCGATAGCAGTAAGTCGAGAATCAGTATCTACTTGTCATGAAAGTCAAGTAATACTTATACATAATCAGATTATATCTATTGTAAGAAAAGCTCTCGAAAAGTATGAGATTGTTTTCCATACCAGAGAACCTTAAAGAACCAATAGAGGCAAATATAACAATTGCCAACACAGACGTCCACGATAATTCGTTGGCTGATATTTTTAAGGAAGATACCTGTGAAGATTTCTTAGGGCTCGAAAGGCCATTAGAAGTCTGCAAAACAGAAAAAAGTGGATCCAGCTAACATTAATAACATAGCTGAGGACTTGGAAGAGACAACAATGGCCCAAACCAATGTCCAATTCTTAAAAACTGCGGCTTCACTCATTCCTGAGTTTGATGGCAAAGCAGAAAATCTGCGGAGTTTCATAGATGCCTTGGAGCTTGTAGATGGAATAAAGGAGTCATATGAAAACACGGCAGTCCAATTAATAAAGACAAAATTAAAAGGACATGCTCGCAACCTGATTGGGAGGAAAACACAATAGCAGCAATTGTGGCAAAGCTGAGTAAATCTGTTCGTTATACGAGATTGCCGTACGGATTAAAAGGTGGCACCAAATTCATTCCTGAGAATGATGACCTTAGCATTTTCCGGTCTCGAACCATCACAGGCGTTCCTATACATGGACGATCTAGTAGTCATAGGATGCTCCGAACAACATATATTTAACAATTTAACAAAAGTATTTCAGTTATGCCGTAAATTTAACTTAAAACTTCACCCAGAAAAATGTTCATTTTTTATGCACGAAGTTACATATCTGGGTCATAGGTGCACAGACAAGGGTATATTACCAGATGAAAACAAATACGAAGCAATCAAAAATTATCCAGTGCCCAAAAAATCAGATGAGGCGCGTAGTGTAGTATGCTCACATATCGGGTACACACTGTACCACTTATGTATATCACTGCAACATTGTGGCGTTTGGTTATGGCCAAATATTCCCAGCACTTCAAGTGCAGAGTAATTCGACCCACACAACAATTTTATGAACATCCTAAATGCTGAGCCGGCATGTCTGCATGCGCGGCCGATCATTCGTTTACAGTGTGAGCATAACACTCTCCCTCTCATGCGCGCCCGCTGCTTGCGCCGCTCATATACACTTATGCATAAGCGTTGACCGCTGCTAGCGCCGCTCATATACACTTATGCATAAGCGTTGACCGCTGCTCTGCAGCGGCACACGTACATTAATATACATGTTTTATACATAAACGTTTGGCCGCGACGCTGCTCGCGCAGCTATATGAATTGTGAGCCAAGGCCAATATATCTTAAGCAGAGAGCCACATTATGAAGTGGAGGTCCAATCGATAAGGTTTATACGAAAACGTTTTAATAAATATATAAAGCAGAATAAACTAACCGCAGTGTTTACAAATTTAATCAAAAACTATTACATGGCGACCGTGACATAGTCACAACTTCGGATGTGTAAAAAAAAGAGCGCCAAGCGCGCGGTATCTGAAACCGAGTTCCTTGTGTATTTCAAATATTCATATACAACAAATGCGAATAGAAACAACGCCGGTAGAAATATAAATATTTTACTTCAAAATATGGGAATTACTAAGAATCCAAAGCTAAGTGGAATTTATGGAAAAACACAACAATTGAAGTGTTAATCACAAAAGCAGATATACAACCTAAAAATATCAGGATTAATCAAATAAAGAAAATTTGTACGAGCCTGTGCGATGACCAGCACCGGCGCCGCCTGAGTCAAAAAGGCCAATAATAATAAAAAAAAAATATATATACAATCATCAGCCATAAACCTGTGCAATGACCGGCACCGGTACCGATATATATATATATATATATAAAAATAAAAACAAGAAGAAGAGCGCGGGAGGCATAGGACCGCCCCCTGTGCCGCCGTTGGAAGCTGTATCAAAGCGCGGGAGTAGAACGCCCCCTTGCCGCCGTTGGAAGCTTCATCAAAGCGCGGAAGGCATTGGACCGCCCCCTGTGCCGCCGTTGGAAGCTATATCAAAAGCGCGGGAGGCATTGGACCGCCCCCAGTGCCGCCGTTGGAGAAGTTATATCAAAGCGCGGGAGGCATTGGACCGCCCCCCTGTGCCGCCGCTGGAAGCTGAGAAGAACAGAAGTTATATCAAAGCGCGGGAGGCATTGGACCGCCCCCTGTGCCGCCGCTGGAAGCTGAGAAGAACAGGCGCAATAACAACAACAAAATTTTTTTTTATAAATAAAAAATTGAAATGATATATATGATGTACATATTTTATAAGTACCTAAATCCCAATTTGGCACAAGGCGTTTACGCAAGTCTTATTGGTAATATTAAGAACTAACAAAATACCCCAATCCCAACCATAAACTCATCACTAACAATATGAGATGGTATAAATTTAAACTAAGAAATTAACGTAGTTTAAAATGTAAACCAGTTTGAAAATTTGTTTATGTAAGCCATCTCATATAAACTAACAACTCATACCACCAGCTAGGAATCAGGATAAATTTTTTTTTTTTTTCTCTTCCATTTCTTTTTTTTCTCTCTTATTTTTTTTGTTTGTGAGATTTTTTTTTTTTTGTTTTGAATAGAACCCTGTTAAAATGGGTAGCTGGTTTAGCTCCGAAGAGAGCCAGGCAAAAGACAATACAGCCAATGTCATTAATGACATAAAATTGTTGATCACACAGATGACATTAAGTCTCTGTGGATATTGCTTTTAGTGATTGCCATTACAAACGTAATCAATTTAATTCTAAAGATTTATGCTCAGCATAATAAGAAATTAAAGAAAAGATATCAGAGCAGGGCCAATGATTTAGATAAAATATAAAAAAAAATATAAAAAAAAATATATATATACATATATCATATATAAATAAATATAATGAGTCAGTTCCTTCGACATAATGTCAAAAACTCTTCAGGAAGCAATTAAAGAGAACCCTTTAGCGGGCCCAAAACCGCTCACAATTAAAGAATTAAAAGAAAGAACAGGGGAATTAAGAAAAATTAGAGAAAGGGAACAAAAATTGACAGAAATCCCTAAGGTAAAAATTCCCAAATGGAGGGTTAGGTAGAAGAGGCAGGACTAAAGGACGCGTTAACTAGGTGCACAGACCCTAAACGACGTGCAGAAATATCTGCAGAGATTACAAAAATAAATAGGGAAACCAAAAGAAAAGCATCTAAGAAAATAACTGCCTCCACTAATGGCAACCTGGAAGGAGGTAAAAAACAAGCAGGACCTAGCTGCTCAAACAAATAATAACTAAAACAATTAAAACTATAAATCATTAAAATATATATTCAAAAAACTTAATAAAAACCTATCTTGGAAACTCGTGGTTATGTTATTACATTTGGACAAATCAAATATTGCAGATACATTATACAAACTATATGAATAAAAGACATGAATACCCAAGAGGTAATTCAAAAAGTTTATGAAAGGGATAGTCTCTTCGCTGAACGTATTCAGCAATTGGTCTCAACGACCCCAACAAAAATTAGCGAGCTAGAATATAATTATATGGATATTTTTAATCTTGACACATCGCCATTAATTCATTGCTCTACGACGCAAAAGCAATTATATTGAGTACAATCCCAGGTATTCAAGTAAGATCGGTTATAGATGATCATGACATACTGGGTGGGGAACTCTTATAATGGTAGTTTATAGAAATAATTCATATCCATACGATAATGGAATGGAATGAGTTATACAAGGAATTACAAAATTTAAAGTGATTTCGACAAATCTTATAAGTCGTTAACACAAAATAGAACGATTCAGCAAGCAACAATAAATAAACATGCTGAAATATTAGTGGCTCGCTTTAATACAGCGCGTACGCTTATACATGGCCAGAGAGACCGTTTAGACAAAACTCATTGGTCCCAAGTATCAAAATTCCTGATAAAACTTCGTTCAAACCTAATAACAATAAAACGAAGGAAGGTACAATTTCCTAACTATCTCGGTACCTAACGATCCTGAACACCCCGTTAACAGTAGAAACCGATCAGGAATACTCAGACACACCTGAGGTCGACCCTTTAGGAGGCCGAAGACTCCGATCAACATTCTCCCGAAATTGAGGAGACGGATTTAAACAATCTAACTATACCGGCTATTCTTATCCAATCTGAATTTTCAGATCAGGAACAAACCGATTCTGACACCAGTGCTAGTGTAATTGAGCAAAAGCCTTACATCATGGTGGACGAATCGGCAGCCCAACGGGCATATATCAAAGACATTTCTCACGCAGTGCATCGAATTTGAGTGGAAAGAAAATTCATCTGCAAAGATTCATTGCGGCAATTAAGTTAGTTGATCTAACAAAAAAGACCGTTATGAATCACCTTGCATTGAGGTCATGGAAGTCAAAAATAATTGGCTCAAACTCTATAAAGTACAAAATGAAACTACAATAAAAAGGAAATAATCAAAAAATTGCAAGACACAATCGTAGGCGAAAGTACTGACGTGGTAAAGGCAAAAATGTCACACGTAGTATCGGAAGGGGAAAACGGCCACGCAATTCCATCGACCGAAATGGACAATCTAAGGCAGCTTCTGGAATCATCGTATATTGACGAAGGATTTACAACTTGAGCTTGCTGAAAAATCCAGCACTAAAGAAGCTATCAACGCAATGATCGTGGAAACCACGAAAACGGGAAACTGAAGACCATCCACTGGAAGCTAGTACATTCCCAACAATGAATGATGCCGTAAAAGCAAATATATAAATTGCAGACACACAAATGAGCTGGCAATGCCAGCACAGTATTCTAGCACTCCAGAGAGGAGCACGCATATCGTGGTACCATTACAGAGGTAATTATCGCGGCAGAGGCCTATGGCCGTGGATATGGTAACAACTATAACCGCATAATGGCCAAATGAACTACCACAATAATTCGAACTCCAGAGGGAACAACAGGTACAGAGGTAACAGTCGGCTCAAATGAAGAAACAAACGAACAATTCTGATAACAATAACGTGTGGGTAGCCCAGAATACTTCGAAACCTCCAACCCTTAGATACTCACACAGGTGCAGAAATATCACTTATTAAAGAAAATTCTGACGTCTTTCACGACATAAAATCAGACAATCCTTATAAACATTCAAGGCATTAGCCAGGAAGTTACCAATCAGTGGGTCAAATTTCCATTGAGATCCAAACTGATAATATATAATTCCACACACAATTTTCATATTGTAAGTTTACATTTCGCTTATTCCCCTGTGATAAAAATACTAGGAATCGATTTTATCCAAAAAAAATATAACTGTCAATTGGAGCTTTAGAAGCCATCAGAAGATTGGCTTATAATTAGACCTAATAACCTTAAATTTCCGATTTATGTTCCAATCACATACAGTTCTGGCAATAACTCCATGATTCTGCCAACAAGATCCGAAAGTTGTCCGAAAAATTAAAATAGACTCACTGAAGACCAGTTATTGATTCCAAACCAAAGAAATTCAGCATGGTATATACATAGCAAATACCATCAACACCCCAAAGCGCATTCATAAGACTACTTAATACAACTAACGATGATCAAGTAGTCAGCGTGAATAAATTAAAATGATGAACCACTTTCAAACTACGATGTAGTAGATTCCAATGAAATAAATAGAGAAAAAGTCTGTACTATCTCATGCTATCAAAAACTACCCACAACAATTTAAAACCAATTTTTAAGCCTATGCACACATTATAGCGATGTATTCGGACTAGGAAACCGAATCGATAAGCACTGCTAATTTTTATAAACAAAAACTGAGATTGAAGGATGATGAACCGGTATACACTTAAACATTACAGAATCCCCATAGCCAAAAAGACGAAATTCAAGCACAAGTTCGTAATTGATTCAAAATAAAATTGTGGAACCATCTGTATCTGCGTATAACAGCCCACTCTTGTTAGTTCCGAAAAGTCTCTTCCAGGCTCAGACAAGAGAGAAATGGCGATTAGTTATTGACTACCGTCAAATTAATAAAAAACTGTTGTCCGATTAATTTCCGCTCCCAAGAATTGATGACATCCTAGATCAACTAGGTAGGAGCAAAAATATTTTTCGTGTCCTCGACTTAATGTCTGGTTTTCATCAAATCTGAACTTGAAAAGTTCATGTATAACTTCTTTTTCAACAAGTAATGGTTCGTATCGCTTCACGCGATTACCATTCGGTTTAAAGATAGCGCCGAACTCTTTTCAGAGAATGATGACTCTAGCATTCTCTGGACTAGATACTTCCAAGCATTCCTTTTATATGGATGATCTTATAGTCATTGGTTGTTCTGAAAAGCACATGCTTAAAAATTTAACAGTTGTTTTCGAAAGAATTGCAGAAAGTACAACCTGAAATTACATCCTGAAAAATGCTCATTTTTCATGCATGGTCACGCACCTGGGACATAAAATGCACTGATAAAGGAATCGCCGCCATTGCCCGACAAAAAAAATACGACGTCATAAAAAATTATGTCCAGTCCCACATGATGCGGACAGCGCTAGAAGATTTATTGCATTTAACGTTATTACAGACGTTTTATTAAAAACTTTCTATGATTATGCACGTGCATACACTCAGGTTATGCAAAAGAGACGTAAAAAATTTGAATGGACAGCTGACTGCCAGTATGCATTCCGAACACCTTAAATTAGCTTTAATAGAAACCAACTTTGTCACAATACCCAGACTTCAGCAAAGAATTTGCATAATAACAGATGCTAGTAAGCAAGCGTGTGGATTAGTTTTAACTGAAAACAAAAATGGACTCCAACTTCCTGTTGCATCGCATCAGATCATTTTACCAAAGGTGCAGTAACAAAAGTACAACAGACAAAGAGCTTACGGCAATTCATTGGGCAATAACGCCCTTCAGACCATATGTTAAGGATAGACACTTCACTGTCAAGACAGATCACAGACCCTTATATACTTATTTTCCATGGTAAATCCCAGTTCAAAATTAACTCGAATAAGACTTGAATTAGCAAGAATATAATTTCACAGTAGAGTATCTAAAGGGTAAAGACAATCATGTAGCCGATGCGTTATCAAGAATAACCATCGAGGAACTAGCAAAATATCACCAAGAATGTAAAAAAGTCACTACAAGATTACGAAGTAGACAGAAATCCTGCGCAGGAGATAAAGAAATAGAGTTGCCTAGGCAACCTATAGTAGAAAAGCTTCAAAGCCCAACGTATTCGAAGTCATTCATAATGACGAGGTACGAAAAGTAGTGGACCTTACACGTAAAAACATACGATGTCTTTTTAAACATGGAAAAAAATTACTGCAGATATGATGTTGCGAGTTCATATACCAATGGAGTCCTTGACTTAGGTCAGTTTTTCCAAAAGATTGAGAACGCAAGCCGGTATACATAAATCAGCCAACTCAAAGTGGCACCGTGGGAAAACATCTCTTTGAACACGTTTCATTAGATAATTTCAAGATAATGGGCACAAAACATTAAAATTATTAAGGTAGCGCTACTCAACCTCGGTGATCCAAATAAATTCTGAAAAAGAAAAAAAGAAGCTATACTGTCTACGATACCATGCAATGAACCCATTCAGGGAGGTCACACTGGCATTACCCAAAACTTTGGCCAGAGTCAAAAGACATTACTTTGGAAAGGTATGACTCGATATATTAAAGAGTACATACGGAAATGTCTCGAATGTCAAAAGCGAAAATAACCACGGCTACAAAGACCCCATTAACAATTACGGAAACACCACTAACAGCTTTTGACAGGGTAATCGTGGTTACGATCGGTCCACTGCCTAAGTCTGAACAAGGGAATGAATACGCAGTTACTTTAATCTGCGATTTAACAAAATATCTAATTGCCATTCCAATTGCTAATAAAAGTGCAATACTGTTGCAAAAGCAATATTTTGAAAATTTTATTCTAAAGTACAGTCCAATTTGAAGACGTTCATTTCCGGACACATGGGAACACAGAATGCAAAAAATTCAATTATACAAGACCTATGCAATACCAGAAAATAAAAAAAATATTGCATCAACTGCACACCACCACCAGACAGTTGGAACAATAGAAAGAAGTCATAGAACCTTTAATGAATACATACGTTCATATATATCGGTGGATAAAACTGATTGGGACTATGGCTTCAATATTTTGTATATTGTTCAACACGACCCCAACCATGGTACATAATCCTGTCCATATGAATTAGTCTTTGGAAAAACTAACAATTTGCAAGCATTTCAATACCATTAATAATATAGAAGCAATCTACAATATAGTAGATTACGCCAAAGAAAAAGTAAGTACAGGTTAGAAGTAGCATACAAAAGATGCAAGGATAATGATAGAATAATATAAGAAAAAGAATAAGGAGCTTCATATAGGATTAAAAATGTTAGAAATACATAGAAATTTCGGTAGGAGAAAAGTACTATTAAAAAATGAAGTAGGCATAAGCTTGAATATAAATATACAGGTCCGTACACGGTAACGGAATTAGGGGAAAACGAAAACGTTTTAATTTCGATTAATAAAAACAAAAACAAACAGTCTCATAAGGATAGACTAAAACCTTTTGTAGAATAAAGTTTCTGCTCTAGAATTTCCGTAGAAGCCAACACAAAAGAAAAGAGAGAAAAAAAACGGATCCAAAAAAAAAAAAAAAAAAAAAGGAAAAAATTTTTCATTTAAATTCTTAAATCCATTTCTATAATTTCATCAATCATAAGTAATACCCAAGTCTATTTTTACTACTAATTAAAACATTTCTAAATAACGTAAAACTAAGGCAAAATAACTACATTTTATTACATTATTTTTCAAAGGTGAGATATAGTATGCTCACATATCGGGTACGCACTGTACCACTTATGTATACTCACTGCAACATTGTAGCGTTTGGTTATGGCCAATATTCCCAGCACTTCAAGTGCAGAGTAATTCGACCCACACAACAATTTTATGAACATCCTAAATGCTGAGCCGGCATGTCTGCATGCGCGGCCGATCATTCGTTTACAGTGTAGAGCATAACACTCTCCCTCCTCATGCGCGCCCGCTGCGCGCTGCTCATATGCACTTGTGCATAAGCGTTGACCGCTAGCTAGCGCCAGCTCATATACACTTATGCATGAAGCGTTGGCCGCGGCTCTGCAGCGGCACACGTACATTAATATACATGTTTATATACATAAACGTTTGGCCTCCGCGCTGCTCGCGCATCTATGAATGTGAGCCAAGGCCAATATATCTAAGCAGAGAGCCACATTAGGAAGTGGAGCTCCAATCGATATATGGTTTTTATACGAAAATCGTTTTAATAAATATATAAAGCAGAATAAACTAACCACTGTGTTTTAAATTTAATCAAAACTGTCATAGTAGATTCGTAGCATTCTGTAATTACTATAGAAGATTTATAAAAATTTTGCAGATTGTCTAGGCATATAACAAAACTTTGCAAGAGAAAAATGTCCACTCTGGGAATGGAAATAAAGATTGTAATGACGCATTTAATTATTTAAAAGAGGCCTTAATGAGCCCAAAACTCTTACAATACCCAGATTTCAACAAAATGGAATTTTGTATAAAGCAGATGCTGGCAATACGCTTGCGGAGCAGTACCTTACCTGCAGGAACATGGGGGCGCGCACCTACAATTGCATATGCGTCGTTATCATTCACGAAAGGAGAATCACAAGTCAACCACTGAGCAAGAATTAGCAACCATCCATTGGGCCATATATTTCATCTGCACGTTTATGGGGAGACATTTTATAGTAAAACAGACCATCGACCATTAATTTATTTATTTTCGATGAAAGACCCTAGTTCAAAATTAACAAGAATGAGGCTAGATTTAGAAATATACGATTTTACTGGGGAATACCTCAAGGGGAAAAATAATTGTGTGGCGGACGCGCTGTCCAGAGATCGCAATAAATGACCTAAAGTCAATAAACAGACAGGTAATCAAAATTACAACTAGGTCAGAAACTCGTAAAAACCAGGATCAGAAATCAGAAAAGGAACCCTTGCAGAGCAAGAGCTTCAAGAGCCCAGAGTCTACGACGTTGTCAATAACAATGACATCAGGAATATGTAACGAAACTTAAATTCGTCAAACGTAAGTGTTTGTTTAAACGATGGAAAACGAATAATTTCACAAATTGGAAATTGATGATTTGTACTCTAATGGGAAGAATTGATTTAAAATCAATTTGTCCAAAGGCTTGAGATACAGGCCGGAGTGCAAAACATAAAACAATTCCAAGTAGCACCAAGCGCACTGATTCTGGAGTCAGTATTACTACGAGAATTTAAAGAAATGGGGCAACCGTACGTTACAAAAGTACAGATAGCGCATACGTTCTGAGGTGACCATAGTAGACAAAACAATGAAAAAAGTATAAGAGAAATCTTAAAAAAATTTCATGACGATCCAATCGAGGGAGGTCATTCAGGAATAACAAGAACATTATTAAAAATAAGGCGACATTACTATTGGCCCAACATGACCAAAGTAGTCACCAAATGCGTAAAAACATGTCCAGACCTGTCAAAAATCTGAAGACAATCACTCATACAAAAAAACACCAATGACCATTACCGAGACACCTACATCAGCTTTTGACACAGTATTAATTGATACTATTGGCCCATTACCGCGCTCGGAGGAGGGAACGAATACGCAGTCACAATTATTTGTGATTTAACTAAATACTTAGTAACAGTACCGATTCGAATAAAAGGCACTGCAACAAAAGCAATTTTTGAAAACTTTATACTCGTTTACGGCCCAATGAAGGTTATTTCTAACAGACATGGGCACAGAGTATAAAAACAGTATAATAAGAGACTTATGCAAATATATGAAAATTGACAACATTTCATCGACTGCACACCACCATCAAACCTTAGGGACTATTGAACGCAGTCACCGAACGTTTAACGAATATGTCCGTTCATATATTTCAAGTGACAAAAGTGATTGGGACATATGGTTGAAATATTTCACCTATTGTTTCAACACTACACCATCAGTCACGCATAATTATTGCCCATACAATTAGTGTTTGGGAGACCTGCTCGAAAATTTATAGATATTTCTAAAATAAATCAAATAGATCCTATATATAACATAGATGATTATGCTAAGGAAATTAAGTTTAGGTTAGAATCAGCATACAAACGGGCAAGAACCATGTTAGAAAGGAAAAAGAAAAGCGAAAAAACGCTATACGACAAAGACGTAAATAACTTCGACCTAAAAATCGGAGACCGGGTCTTACTCAAGAACGAAACCGGTCACAAATTAGATCGGAATTATTTAGGACCATTTAAGGTAATAGGGATAGACGATAGGAATAATGTTAAAATCATAGACAGTAAGAAAAAACAACAGACAGTAAGCAAAGATAGATTAAAACCATTTTTCGAATAATACAACATAATTAAACAAATATATATGTATATGTAAGAACATACAAAGTTTTCTATATCCTTTAATTAATTCTTAATTCCTTTTAACTATCAATTATTTTAACATTACAAAAAAAAAAAAAAAAAAAAAAATTTTTTGAAAATTAAAAAATAAGACCCACATAAAAACAATTTAACACCCAACATATATGCATCATCATATCATTCCATACAATTGCATTCAATTTTATTTCTTTTTGTTTTATATTCATTCTTTTAAAAAACTATTTTGAGAATGACTTCATAAATACACGTCATTCATTTTAACGGGGGAGGTGTAGCGAGCGGAGTATATAATTTTAATTCCATTTTAATTACATATATATATCCGTTGTATGTGGGCACATGCAAATGATTTCAATTCATATTTTAATTACATACATAAATACATACATTGTATATGCCCATACAAACTAACATTGCTTCTCAAGTGTCCGGCCAGCGAGCCGGCCTAAAATGCTGACCATGCATTCCCACGGGACGACTGGCCTTCACACCAACTAATACCCAAAGCCAGCCGTCTCGTGGTATATATAAACATAGGGAAAATATGCCAATGCGAGTATATACTCCTATCGCTGCTCACTTCAGTTTTTAGCCTTTAAGAATATATGTTTGAGAATAAAGTTCAGTTCAGAATACCACTCACAACGGCACAGTGTTATAATTTGTATCGATCTTACAATCTAATTCTACACTAAGGACTCGCGGCCCCACTTCGGGCTCCTCCACCAGGCCGTCGGGTGCTGCCGCGGGCTCTCTCTGGGATTCCGCCTCCTCCTCCATTGGTGGTGCTCCCGCGGGCCACCTCCACTCCACCGGGTGCTGGCACCACCGCACTCCCCTCCTCCATGTACTCCTTGAGGGAGTGCGAGACCCTCGCTTCCGGAATTTCCGCCCGCCACTCTGGCCGCAGCGACCCCGCACTTGCTCCAGCCTCCTTCGGCGACTGCTGCTCCCTCGGCGACTGCGGCTTCCTCGGCGACTGCTGAGCCACCGCTGTCTCCGTGCTCCCTAAATGCGGCGTCGGCGGCTGTGCTGGAAACCGCGGGGGTGAGGGCCTGCTCTCCCAGTCGGGTTCTGGTCCCGCCTCCCTGCCTCCATATCTCGGACCCATCGCCCCACAGCCTTCCTCCTAACGTCGGCGGCCGTGCTGGAATCCACTGCGGAGACTCGGGTCTGGGTTCCGTGTTAGCTCCAGCTCAGCTGCCGCCAACCTCGCTTCCCACTCGACGCGACCCTCCTGCTCCTTCCTCATGGCAGCCACCTTTGCTTGAGGCCCACATGGTAGGCGGTGGTCTGCCGCAGCTCGCCTAGCTGCCTCTCCCGTATCCTTCTCCCGCCCTCTGACTGACGAGGGAGCGGCGCCCACTCATTTTTCAGGGTCCTACACAACCCTAATGCCTGTGGCCCTCGTCTCCGTCTTTGCCTTTGGCGGTCCTTCGGCCCATCTGGGACATTGGCCGTTCCGGCCGGGATTGTCGTTGCCGCACCGAGGATCGTCGATTACGTCTGACTTCGCTGTCCGGGACACTGTCGGTTCGGGCGCGGCCTCCGTTGTATCCTTCAGGACCCGTCGAGAGGTTCGGGTAGGCCGGGTGCTGGGCTGGCGCCCCACTCCCGACCATCCTTGACCTTTGGGACCCGTCTCTGCCTTCAGCCTCCGGCGTGCCTCTCTCTCTGCTCGTGTCATCATTGCGCTCATCTTGACGTTGTACTGAATGTCCGCTCCGCGCCGCCTGTCCTCCCGCTTTTATACACGGTCCCTTCGTCATCTCCTTTTCGACGGTCCCGTTGGCCACCGGAGTCGCTCTCTTATGGCACCGTAACTTCCGAGTTCCGTTCTCTTTCCTCGGAAAGAAACCGTAGCTTTCTTTTCCCAGGTTCTTTCCTTGGTTCTTGCAGGAGTATCATCTTGGTCCTGGCTCGTGTTTGTTGTTCTTCTTGCTGAATGTTGTTGTTTTTGTGTTCGACTTTTTTTTTTTTTTTTTTCTTGGCCTGGCTTGCTTCTTGCTTGACTCTGACTCCTGCCCGCCGACAAAACTGCTCAGGTGGTTTACTCTGGTCTTCGTCCGACGCGCTAAGATTCCGCCTGCCGCAGTGTTTTTTTTTTTGTGTGATTTTTCCTGTGGCTGTGTCTTGCATCTTATAGGACTTTGACTCGTGCCCGTCGATAAAATTGCCCATGGTTGACTCTGGCACTTGTCCGACGCTAAGATCGCCTGTCATTTTAGAAGAGATATTTCTTGTGTTTGTGGCTGCTTCCAGCGGCATCTTATAGACTCTGGCTTGTGCCCGACGCTTAAACCGTTGATGCGGTTGACTTTGACACTCGTCCGACGCTAAGATTGCTCGCCCTTTCTTTTTCTCTTCTGTCTTCAGTGGCGTTTTATTTGGTATGCATTCTCCCTGTGTTTGCATCAGCGTTTCTTGTCTGTCCGCATACCTTTTGGCAAGAATTTACTTGTGAAAAGCCCTCGACTGCCTTTGATAGATGGTGTTCCCCGCCCTCACTATGTCGCCGATTTTGGGCTTTCCACTCTCTCCGCTTCAGGTTGTAGTGTTTGCCTTCGTCCTGGGTAGCCTTCTCTAAATTCCGACGCACGACCTCGAACAACTCCCGCAGCTTCTTCGGATTTCTCGTCCGGCGTTTCCCTGCCGCCTTTCCCGTTCCTATGGTTTCTCTGTCGTATAGGCTCTTTTGGCAGATGTGGTTCCCTTCTTGAGAAATGCTGGAGAGTAGCCCGTCGAGTCTGACACGCTCAAGTTGACTGCTAGCATACTTTCTGGCCAGTTTTCGTCCCTGTATCTTTGGTCCTGCCTTGCGAATTTGTGCTATCATTGTCTTTACCGTTCTATTAGCCCAGTCTGGCGGGGTTTTCCTGAGGTGTAAGGTGCCGTAAATTGTTGCTTAACGCCCATTTCTGCTAGGGAATTTTTAAAACGCCCCACTTGTAAACTGCACTCCGTTGTCCGTTATTAGCACCTTTGGCCCCCCGAACTGCGTTTATGATCCTTTCCCTGAATGCCTTCTGCAATGAATCCGCTGTCGCGCCACCCAGAGGTACGAGTTCCGTCCACTTGGAGAATTCTATCGATTAGCACCAACAGCATTTGATTTCCGTGCTTTGATCTTGGTA
>NW_025064450.1:0-2640 GCF_018152265.1 Drosophila ficusphila
TGTCGGATCGAATGAAACGGGGCCTACTTAGTTCTCTTGGTCAGGACAGGTGAAGCTGGGGCCTTCTCTAATGTGAAACAGGGACAATTAAAGAAGTTAGAAATTGAGTGAAAGCATGGCAGAGCAGGACAGATTTAGACTGCTGCCAAGTGAGGTCTGTTCGTTGGCATGACATACGATGTTTAGAAAGAGATGGCTAACAATGTATAAAATTGAGTAGAAAGTATAAATTTGGAAAGTAGACTCTTGAGAGTCAGTTCAGAAAGCGCCTGGCAATCGAACGGAACTTAGCTACAGAGGATTTTAGTTAGAGTGATGGAAAAGACAAACGACCCTCAACGTCAAAAAAAAAAAAAAAAAAAAAAAGTGGGGATTCACGCCTTGCCTACAGACAATACTCCTGGACAATATCTAGCGGCGTTGGACGCCCAGAACCGAACCCTGATGGGTCTAATAAAATCTATGCAGAAACCAAGGGCTTCGGCAGCGGACGATAAACCAAAGGGAAAAATAAATGTATCAATTGAGCTCGTTCCATTTTGCTTTGACTCCGGAGCAGAGTGCTCATTAGTTAGAGAAAGTGTTGCAGAGAAATTTAAAGGAAAAAGGCTTATGTATTGTAAAACTGAATGGCATAGGTAGCGACTTCATCTGTAGCACAATGCAAATTCTTTCCAATATAAATGTTGAACAGTATTGCTACACAGGTACATCTATTCTGTAGCCCCCCCGATGTTGAATATTTAGTAAATGCACATCACCTGCTGAATCGAAATACCCACTCTTACGAACTTGAGACTTTGGCAGTTGTCAATGCCATTAAACAGTTCTGTCATTATTTACAGGGCGAAAATTTGTAGTGTTTACGGCGTGCAACTCACTGAAAGCTAGTCGTACAAAAGTGGACCTATTGCCGAGGGTGCATCGATGGTGGGCCTTTTTTACAGTCGTTTGATTTTGACATCCAATATGAGGGAGAACAGATAGCTTTTTGTCAGAAATTTTGTTGTCAAGGAATTTCCCCTGTTAATTAGTGGAAAAGCGGGTTGAATTGACTCAGATAACTGATAATTGGCTAGTTTCTGAACAGATACGTGATCCTGAGGTATGACAGAGATAATAGTTAAGCTTAAAAATATTGGAGTGGCGGAAAACTTAGATAAAACCTATGAACTGCGAAAAGGAGTTTTATATGGGAAAATACAACGAAGCAGCAAAACCAAATGTTTTGCCTGTAATCCCTAGGAGCATTTTAGATGGGCAGTGATTAATCACATCCACGAATCTATTATGCATCTAGGTTGGGAGAAAAAGGTTGGATAAAGTTTATGGTTTTTACTGGTTCGAAAAGATGTCGTACGTTCGCAGGTTTGTCGAAAATTGCATCACCTGTAAATTAGCTAAGCCCACCAGTTGGAAAATGCAGGCTGAATTATATTCGTGATTCCTAAAGTAGAAATTCCGTGGCACACCCTACATATTGCTGACCATAACAGGAAAGATGAGTGGAAAAAATGACAAAGAAGGTACGTTAATTGTTTTGGTAGATGCGTTTACGAAATTTGTTTATTTTATTCACACCTTAAAAAATTGACACTGAAAATACTAGCAAGGCTGTTAGAGCCGTCGTGTGTTTGTTTGGAGTCCCAAAGTTTAAAGGTCTTTTGAAATAATTGAACTATTAGATGGAGATCGGTACCTTTAAAATCTTTAACTAGTAAAGAACTTATAAATATGCGCATGAGTTTTGAGGGCATTGCCAAATAGACAAATAAATATGAAAGTTGATAAAGATTTAGACGACTTCAGTGCAGGTGTGCTTCTGATTCCATGTGGGGAATGATGATATGGAAAACACGGTGGATGCCTTGGAATCCCAGAGGGGATAGATAACCGCACCATAACAGAAGGAATTATCTTGGCGGGGGTTAGTGACAACCGCACCATAACAGAAGGAATTGTTATGGGGGGTTAAATGACCAGCCGCACCATAACAGAAGGACTTGTTATGGCTGGGGGTCAGTATGTAGATTAAAGGAAATACACCAGTTGATAAAAGCTATGCAATTGAGTCAAGTCTGAATTGTAAATTATGATTAAAAATGAAAATGTAACTTGTGAAATGTAATTAAGAAATCAATTTGTTTATTTTATCTAAATGCCTCGAAACTTATGTGAAGAAAATGTAATGAAATATTTGTTTGATATTGAAATCTATTAAGAACTGAAATTTGAGAATACTGTGATTTTAAGGTAACACACGAGGACGTGTGAATCGTCAGGAAGGCCGTGTCGGATCGGATGAAACGGGGCCTACTTGTTCTCTTGGTCCAGGACAGGTGAAGCGGGGCCTTCTTTAATGTGAAACAGGGACAATTAAAAAAAGGAAGTTAGAAATTGAGTGAAAGCATGGCAGAGCAGGACAGATTTAGACTGCTGCCAAGTGAGGTCTGTTCGTTAAGCGCTGACATACATGTTAGGAAGAGATGGCTAACAATGTATAAGAATTGAGTAGAAAGTATAAATTTGGAAAAGTAGACTCTTGGGAGTCAGTTCAGAAAAGCGCCTGGCAATCGAACGGAACTTGCTGCACGAGGATTTTAGTTAAAGTGATGGAAAAGACAAACGACCCTCCGACAT
>NW_025064451.1:0-813 GCF_018152265.1 Drosophila ficusphila
CTCCGACAGGTACATATGTCGTTACCCAAGATATTACATTAACAAAATTTTAAATCAATTTAAGTTTAATAAGCAAATGTGCAGGTATTTATCGCATTCTTAACGCGAAGGAAAGTTTTTATTTTTTGTATTTTCCTTCAATATTGGATTCATTTAATTCCCCCGTTTTGGGGGCATGGAAATTTTCACCACTGCTATTTTGTCAGAATCTGTTCTATATCATCCTGGGGAAACCTCCATTACCACTTCAGCATGATAATTTACAATCTAACGCAAGCTTTGGGTTACGGATAGTACCAGATATAAACTTTTTTTGTGTGTTGTATATCTGATTATTACATAATTCGCCACCTCGAGCGATGCCGGGATTCTCAATGCTGGATTGACCTTCGTGGGCACTGTTGAGCCACAGCATATAAGCGGAGAGTGGTCGTTTTGGTTTGTTTATACTATTTACAACAGTTATTTTCTTTTACTTTGAGCTTGTTCGTTTGTCGCCCTGGGTAAACATAAAAAATAAATAAAGCTGAAATAAAAAGAGCGGTTTTTACTTTTATTGGGAGTTATTTTTCTGTGTACTTCACCATTTTTGAATAAATGGTTGAGTTGGTCGAATATTTTGGGAAAATATTGAAAGACCAAAAGAAAAAAAAGAGGGTGAAATTCAAGCCCAGGTACAAAATAAATTAAAGTTGTGGAATCATCTGTATCTGTCTATAACAGCCCAATTATAGTTATATTCAAAGAAGCCTCTTACAGACTATAACAAGAAAATAACAATTAAGTTATTGACTATCCTCAAATTAATAAAAA
>NW_025064452.1:0-336 GCF_018152265.1 Drosophila ficusphila
AATTTTATGAAATTAAAGTTTAGTTGAAATTCGAACTCCCTATCATGTACGCAACGCGTAGCTCTCGTCTCGATTTCGTTTCCGTATTTTCGACAAATAAAATCCATCAAAAATAACCCTTAACGTCGCAAGTTCTCGCGTTTGTCGGGAATAAAAACGCTTATTGTTTTTTCATGGTGACCCCGACGTGATCAACCCAGTTGGTTTCTCTTTTTTTTTTTTCGCATTTTTGGTGTGTAACAAACAATCAAAAACCAAAAACAATTCTCCGCGTCGGCTTAAATAAAGTGCAAAAGTGCCAATAAATAATTATTTGTCGTCGTTGGACTTGTTGCT
>NW_025064453.1:0-639 GCF_018152265.1 Drosophila ficusphila
CGCTGGAGAAGATTGATCAGACCACTGATTACGCTGTCGCACCCTAGATACCCAGGCATATGGATACCAAAAGGGAAGTCGCTGATCAGACCGAATCGGCCAACCAGGTGAGTAGAGTGTAAAAAGTTGAAAGTTAAGTCTGTGGCGTCTTGTTAAAATTGTGTTCGGCCAATCTTTCAACTTTTTGAATTCGTGTAAAATCGGTAGATAGTGAGTATTCTAACCAAAAATTTGATTTTCACATGCACTAACAATTTTAATTCGAATATTATACATTTGCATACATATTGATATACCATTATATTTTATATTGCTATAAATATTGAATTAAAGTGAATCGCTTTAAAAAAAATTAAAATTAAATTCGTCGTTGACCCAATAAGTGCAAATTAATTCCACCACTCTGGTCGTAGTGAGCACCAATTTAGGGTTAAAAATTAAGGCCGAAAATAAAGTGATTTAAATAGTGCATTCAGTGAACTATTGTAAAAAGAAAATCGCGGAAAAACTTGTGCGCGCATTTTTCATTCCCAAATTTGCTGCGCTTTTTCCGCTATTTTCCTAAGCCTTAGCGCCATTTCCGCTTCACCAGCATCCGCTTATATGGTTCGCCTTATATATCGTTCAGTATCATTTTCC
>NW_025064454.1:0-42440 GCF_018152265.1 Drosophila ficusphila
CAAAAGTTATAGGCTAAGCAGTGCTGGGATCTGGTCACTTTTCTGCAAACCCATTTTGGAAATTTTGACAGGTCGGGGGTCATAAAAAAATTACAAAATATTGACCAAAAATTCGAAAATAAACCAATGATGCAGCTAGATAGATATTTTAATAACAAATTCAGAGAGGTATTCCACTTTTAAATCGGGTAAAAATTTCAAAAGTTATGGGCTAAGCAGTGCTGGGATCTGGTCACTTTTCTGCAAACCCATTTTTTTGCAAATTTTGACAGGTCGGGGGTCATAAAAAATTACAAAATATTGACCAAAAATTCGAAAATAAACCAATAATGCAGCTAGATAGATATTTTAACAACAAATTCAGAGAGGTATTCCACTTTTTAAATCGGGTAAAAATTTCCAAAAGTTTGGGCTAAGCAGTGCTGGGATCTGGTCACTTTTCTGCAAACCCATTTTTTTGCAAATTTTAACAAGTCGGGGGTCATAAAAAACTACAAAATATTGACCAAAAATTCGAAAATAAACCAATAATGCAGCTAGATAGATATTCTAATAACAAATTCAGAGAGGTATTCCACTTTTAAATCGGGTAAAAATTTCAAAAGTTATGGGCTAAGCAGTGCTGGGTTCTGGTCACTTTTCTGCAAACCCATTTTTTGCAAATTTTGACAGGTCAGGGTCATAAAAAATTACAAAATATTGACCAAAAATTCGAAAATAATCCAATAATGCAGCTAGATAGATATTCGAATAACAAATTCAGAGAGGTATTCCACTTTTAAATCGGGTAAAAATTTCAAAAGTTATGGGCTAAGCAGTGCTGGGATCTGGTCACTTTTCTGCAAACCCATTTTTTGCAAATTTTGACAGGTCGGGGGTCATAAAAAAATGACGAAACATTGACCAAAAATTCGAAAATAAACCAATGATGTAGCTAGATAGATATTTTAATAACAAATTCAGAGAGGTATTTCACTTTTAAATCGGGTAAAAATTTCAAAAGGTTTGGGATAAGCAGTGCTGGGATCTGGTCACTTTTCTGCAAACCCATTTTTTGCAAATTTTAACAAGTCGGGGGTCATAAAAAACTACAAAATATTGACCAAAAATTCGAAAATAAACCAATAATGCAGCTAGATAGATATTCTAATAACAAATTCAGAGAGGTATTCCACTTTTAAATCGGGTAAAAATTTCAAAAGTTATGGGCTAAGCAGTGCTGGGTTCTGGTCACTTTTCTGCAAACCCATTTTTTGCAAATTTTAACAAGTCGGGGGTCATAAAAAACTACAAAATATTGACCAAAAATTCGAAAATAAACCAATAATGCAGCTAGATAGATATTCTAATAACAAATTCAGAGAGGTATTCCACTTTTAAATCGGGTAAAAATTTCAAAAGTTATGGGCTAAGCAGTGCTGGGTTCTGGTCACTTTTCTGCAAACCCATTTTTTGCAAATTTTGACAGGTCGGGGGTCATAAAAAATTACAAAATATTGACCAAAAATTCGAAAATAAACCAATAATGCAGCTAGATAGATATTCTAATAACAAATTCAGAGAGGCATTCCACTTTTAAATCGGGTAAATATTTCAAAAGTTATGGGATAAGCAGTGCTGGGATCTGGTCACTTTTCTGCAAACCCATTTTTTGCAAATTTTAACAAGTCGGGGGTCATAAAAAACTACAACATAACAACCAAAAATTCGAAAATAAACCAATAATGCAGCTAGATAGATATTCGAATAACAAATTCAGAGAGGTATTCCACTTTTAAATCGGGTAAAAATTTCAAAAGTTATGGGCTAAGCAGTGCTGGGTTCTGGTCACTTTTCTGCAAACCCATTTTTTGCAAATTTTGACAGGTCGGGGGTCATAAAAAATGACGAAACATTGACCAAAAATTCGAAAATAAACCAATGATGTAGCTAGATAGATATTTTAGTAACAAATTCAGAGAGGTATTTCACTTTTAAATCGGGTAAAAATTTCAAAAGGTTTGGGATAAGCAGTGCTGGGATCTGGTCACTTTTCTGCAAACCCATTTTTTTGCAAATTTTAACAAGTCGGGGGTCATAAAAAACTACAAAATATTGACCAAAAATTCGAAAATAAACCAATAATGCAGCTAGATAGATATTCTAATAACAAATTCAGAGAGGTATTCCACTTTTAAATCGGGTAAAAATTTCAAAAGTTATGGGCTAAGCAGTGCTGGGTTCTGGTCACTTTTCTGCAAACCCATTTTTTGCAAATTTTGACAGGTCGGGGGTCATAAAAAATGACGAAACATTGACCAAAAATTCGAAAATAAACCAATAATGCAGCTAGATAGATATTCGAATAACAAATTCAGAGAGGTATTCCACTTTTAAATCGGGTAAAAATTTCAAAAGTTATGGGCTAAGCAGTGCTGGGTTCTGGTCACTTTTCTGCAAACCCATTTTTTGCAAATTTTGACAGGTCGGGGGTCATAAAAAACTACAAAATATTGACCAAAAATTCGAAAATAATCCAATAATGCAGCTAGATAGATATTTTAACAACAAATTCAGAGAGGTATTCCACTTTTAAATCGGGTAAAAATTTCAAAAGTTATGGGCTAAGCAGTGCTGGGATCTGGTCACTTTTCTGCAAACCCATTTTTTGCAAATTTTGACAGGTCGGGGGGTCATAAAAAATGACGAAACATTGACCAAAAATTCGAAAATAAACCAATGATGTAGCTAGATAGATATTTTAATAACAAATTCAGAGAGGCATTCCACTTTTAAATCGGGTAAAAATTTCAAAAGTTATGGGATAAGCAGTGCTGGGATCTGGTCACTTTTCTGCAAACCCATTTTTTGCAAATTTTGACAGGTCGGGGGTCATAAAAAACTACAAAATATTTACCAAAAATTCGAAAATAAACCAATAATGCAGCTAGATAGATATTTTAACAACAAATTCAGAGAGGTATTCCACTTTTAAATCGGGTAAAAATTTCAAAAGTTTGGGCTAAGCAGTGCTGGGATCTGGTCACTTTTCTGCAAACCCATTTTTTGAAAATTTTGACAGGTCGGGGGTCATAGAAAATTACAAAATATTGACCAAAAATTCGAAAATAAACCAATAATGCAGCTAAATAGATACTTTAATAACAAATTCAGAGAGGTATTCCACTTTAAATCGGGTAAAAATTTCAAAAAGTTTGGGCTAAGCAGTGCTGGGATCTGGTCACTTTTCTGCAAACCCATTTTTTGCAAATTTTGACAGGTCGGGGGTCATAAAAAATTACAAAATATTGACCAAAAATTCGAAAATAATCCAATAATGCAGCTAGATAGATATTCGAATAACAAATTCAGAGAGGTATTCCACTTTTAAATCGGGTAAAAATTTCAAAAGTTATGGGCTAAGCAGTGCTGGGATCTGGTCACTTTTCTCCAAACCCATTTTTTGCAAATTTTGACAGGTCGGGGGTCATAAAAAACTACAAAATATTGACAAAAATTCGAAAATAAACCAATAATGCAGCTAGATAGATATTCGAATAACAAATTCAGAGAGGTATTCCACTTTTAAATCGGGTAAAAATTTCAAAAGTTTGGGCTAAGCAGTGCTGGGATCTGGTCACTTTTCTGCAAACCCATTTTTTGCAAATTTTGACAGGTCGGGGGTCATAAAAAATTACAAAATATTGACCAAAAATTCGAAAATAAACCAATAATGCAGCTAGATAGATATTCGAATAACAAATTCAGAGAGGTATTCCACTTTTAAATCGGGTAAAAATTTCAAAAGTTTGGGCTAAGCAGTGCTGGGATCTGGTCACTTTTCTGCAAACCCATTTTTTGCAAATTTTGACAGGTCGGGGGTCATAAAAAATTACAAAATATTGACCAAAAATTCGAAAATAAACCAATAATGCAGCTAGATAGATATTCGAATAACAAATTCAGAGGTATTCCACTTTTAAATCGGGTAAAAATTTCAAAAGTTTGGGCTAAGCAGCGCTGGGATCTGGTCACTTTTCTGCAAACCCATTTTTTGCAAATTTTGACAGGTCGGGGGTCATAAAAAATTAAAAAATATTGACCAAAAATTCGAAAATAAACCAATGATGCAGCTAGATAGATATTTTAATAGCAAATTCAGAGAGGTATTCCACTTTTAAATCGGGTAAAAATTTCAAAAGGTTTGGGATAAGCAGTGCTGGGATCTGGACACTTTTCTGCAAACCCATTTTTTGCAAATTTTAACAAGTCGGGGGTCATAAAAAACTACAAAATATTGACCAAAAATTCGAAAATAAACCAATAATGCAGCTAGATAGATATTTTAACAACAAATTCAGAGAGGTATTCCACTTTTAAATCGGGTAAAAACTTCAAAAGTTTGGGCTAAGCAGTGCTGGGATCTGGTCACTTTTCTGCAAACCCATTTTTTGCAAATTTTGACAGGTCGGGGGTCATAAAAAACTACAAAATATTGACCAAAAATTCGAAAATAAACCAATAATGCAGCTAGATAGATATTCGAATAACAAATTCAGAGAGGTATTCCACTTTTGAATCGGGTAAAAATTTCAAAAGTTTGGGCTAAGCAGTGCTGGGATCTGGTCACTTTTCTGCAAACCCATTTTTTGCAAATTTTGACAGGTCGGGGGTCATAAAAAATGACGAAACATTGACCAAAAATTCGAAAATAAACCAATGATGTAGCTAGATAGATATTTTAATAACAAATTCAGAGAGGTATTCCACTTTTAAATCGGGTAAAAATTTCAAAAGTTTGGGCTAAGCAGTGCTGGGATCTGGTCACTTTTCTGCAAACCCATTTTTTGCAAATTTTGACAGGTCGGGGGTCATAAAAAACTACAAAATATTGACCAAAAATTCGAAAATAAACCAATAATGCAGCTAGATAGATATTCGAATAACAAATTCAGAGAGGTATTCCACTTTTAAATCGGGTAAAAATTTCAAAAGTTTGGGCTAAGCAGTGCTGGGATCTGGTCACTTTTCTGCAAACCCATTTTTTGCAAATTTTGACAGGTCGGGGGTCATAAAAAACGACAAAATATTGACCAAAAATTCGAAAATAAACCAATAATGCAGCTAGATAGATATTCGAATAACAAATTCAGAGGTATTCCACTTTTAAATCGGGTAAAAATTTCAAAAGTTTGGGCTAAGCAGCGCTGGGATCTGGTCACTTTTCTGCAAACCCTTTTTTTGCAAATTTTGACAGGTCGGGGGTCATAAAAAATTACAAAATATTGACCAAAAATTCGAAAAAAAAACCAATAATGCAGCTAGATAGATATTTTAATAGCAAATTTAGAGAGGTATTTCACTTTTAAATCGGGTAAAAATTTCAAAAGGTTTGGGCTAAGCAGTGCTGGGATCTTGTCACTTTTCTGCAAACCCATTTTTTGCAAATTTTAACAAGTCGGGGGTCATAAAAAACTACAAAATATTGACCAAAAATTCGAAAATAAACCAATAATGCAGCTAGATAGATATTTTAATAACAAATTCAGAGAGGTATTCCACTTTTAAATCGGGTAAAAATTTCAAAAGTTATGGGCTAAGCAGTGCTGGGATCTGGTCACTTTTCTGCAAACCCATTTTTTGCAAATTTTGACAGGTCGGGGGTCATAAAAAACTACAAAATATTGACCAAAAATTCCAAAATAAACCAATAATGCAGCTAGATAGATATTCGAATAACAAATTCAGAGAGGTATTCCACTTTTAAATCGGGTAAAAATTTCAAAAGTTTGGGCTAAGCAGCGCTGGGATCTGGTCACTTTTCTGCAAACCCATTTTTTGCAAATTTTGGCAGGTCGGGGGTCATAAAAAATTAAAAAATATTGACCAAAAATTCGAAAATAAACCAATAATGCAGCTAGATAGATATTTTAATAGCAAATTCAGAGAGGTATTCCACTTTTAAATCGGGTAAAAATTTCAAAAGGTTTGGGATAAGCAGTGCTGGGATCTGGTCACTTTTCTGCAAACCCATTTTTTGCAAATTTTAACAAGTCGGGGGGTCATAAAAAACTACAACATAACAACCAAAAATTCGAAAATAAACCAATAATGCAGCTAGATAGATATTCGAATAACAAATTCAGAGAGGTATTCCACTTTTAAATCGGGTAAAAATTTCAAAAGTTATGGGCTAAGCAGCGCTGGGTTCTGGTCACTTTTCTGCAAACCCATTTTTTGCAAATTTTGACAGGTCGGGGGTCATAAAAAATGACGAAACATTGACCAAAAATTCGAAAATAAACCAATGATGTAGCTAGATAGATATTTTAGTAACAAATTCAGAGAGGCATTCCACTTTTAAATCGGGTAAAAATTTCAAAAGTTATGGGATAAGCAGTGCTGGGATCTGGTTACTTTTCTGCAAACCGATTTTTTTGCAAATTTTGACAGGTCGGGGGGTCATAAAAAATTACAAAATATTGACCAAAAACTCGAAAATAAACCAATAATGCAGCTAGATAGATATTTTAACAACAAATTCAGAGAGGTATTCCACTTTTAAATCGGATAAAAATTTCAAAAGTTTGGGCTAAGCAGTGCTGGGATCTTGTCACTTTTCTGCAAACCCATTTTTTGCAAATTTTGACAGGTCGGGGGTCATAAAAAACTACAAAATATTGACCAAAAATTCGAAAATAAACCAATAATGCAGCTAGATAGATATTTTAACAACAAATTCAGAGAGGTATTCCACTTTTAAATCGGGTAAAAATTTCAAAAGTTTGGGCTAAGCAGTGCTGGGATCTGGTCACTTTTCTGCAAACCCATTTTTTGCAAATTTTGACAGGTCGGGGGTCATAAAAAATGACGAAACATTGACCAAAAATTCGAAAATAAACCAATAATGCAGCTAGATAGATATTTTAACAACAAATTCAGAGAGGCATTCCACTTTTAAATCGGGTAAAAATTTCAAAAGTTTGGGCTAAGCAGTGCTGGGATCTGGTCACTTTTCTGCAAACCCATTTTTTGCAAATTTTGACAGGTCGGGGGTCATAAAAAACTAAAAAATATTGACCAAAAATTCGAAAATAAACCAATAATGCAGCTAGATAGATATTTTAATAGCAAATTCAGAGAGGTATTTCACTTTTAAATCGGGTAAAAATTTCAAAAGGTTTGGGATAAGCAGTGCTGGGATCTGGTCACTTTTCTGGAAACCCATTTTTTGCAAATTTTAACAAGTCGGGGGTCATAAAAAACTACAAAATATTGACCAAAAATTCGAAAATAAACCAATAATGCAGCTAGATAGATATTTTAATAACAAATTCAGAGAGGTATTCCACTTTTAAAACGGGTAAAAATTTCAAAAGTTATGGGCTAAGCAGTGCTGGGTTCTGGTCCCTTTTGTGCAAACCCATTTTTTGCAAATTTTGACAGGTCGGGGGTCATAAAAAATTAAAAAATATTGACCAAAAATTCGAAAATAAACCAATAATGCAGCTAGATAGATATTTTAATAACAAATTCAGAGAGGTATTTCACTTTTAAATCGGGTAAAAATTTCAAAAGGTTTGGGATAAGCAGTGCTGGGATCTGGTCACTTTTCTGGAAACCCATTTTTTGCAAATTTTAACAAGTCGGGGGTCATAAAAAACTACAAAATATTGACCAAAAATTCGAAAATAAACCAATAATGCAGCTAGATAGATATTTTAACAAAAAATTCAGAGAGGTATTCCACTTTTAAATCGGGTAAAAATTTCAAAAGTTTGGGCTAAGCAGTGCTGGGATCTGGTCACTTTTCTGCAAACCTTTTTTTGCAAATTTTGACAGGTCGGGGGTCATAAAAAATGACGAAACATTGACCAAAAATTCGAAAATAAACCAATGATGTAGCTAGATAGATATTTTAATAACAAATTCAGAGAGGCATTCCACTTTTAAATCGGGTAAAAATTTCAAAAGTTATGGGATAAGCAGTGCTGGGATCTGGTCACTTTTCTGCAAACCCATTTTTTTTGCAAATTTTGACAGGTCGGGGGTCATAAAAAATAAAAAAGTATTGACCAAAAATTCGAAAATAAACCAATAATGCAGCTTGATAGATATTTTAACAACAAATTCAGAGAGGTATTCCACTTTTAAATCGGGTAAAAATTTCAAAAGTTTGGGCTAAGCAGTGCTGGGATCTTGTCACTTTTCTGCAAACCCATTTTTTGCAAATTTTGACAGGTCGGGGGTCATAAAAAATGACGAAACATTGACCAAAAATTCGAAAATAAACCAATGATGTAGCTAGATAGATATTTTAATAACAAATTCAGAGAGGTATTCCACTTTTAAATCGGGTAAAAATTTCAAAAGTTATGGGATAAGCAGTGCTGGGATCTGGTCACTTTTCTGCAAACCCATTTTTTTTGCAAATTTTGACAGGTCGGGGGTCATAAAAAATTACAAAATATTGACCAAAAATTCGAAAATAAACCAATAATGCAGCTAGATAGATATTTTAATAACAAATTCAGAGAGGTATTCCACTTTTAAATCGGGTAAAAATTTCAAAAGTTATGGGCTAAGCAGTGCTGGGATCTGGTCACTTTTCTGCAAACCCATTTTTTGGAAATTTTGACAGGTCGGGGGTCATAAAAAACTACAAAATATTGACCAAAAATTCGTAAATAAACCAATAATGCAGCTAGATAGATATTCGAATAACAAATTCAGAGAGGTATTCCACTTTTAAATCGGGTAAAAATTTCAAAAGTTTGGGCTAAGCAGTGCTGGGATCTGGTCACTTTTCTGCAAACCCATTTTTTGCAAATTTTGACAGGTCGGGGGTCATAAAAAATGACGAAACATTGACCAAAAATTCGAAAATAAACCAATGATGTAGCTAGATAGATATTTTAATAACAAATTCAGAGAGGCATTCCACTTTTAAATCGGGTAAAAATTTCAAAAGTTATGGGATAAGCAGTGCTGGGATCTGGTCACTTTTCTGCAAACCCATTTTTTTTGCAAATTTTGACAGGTCGGGGGGGTCATAAAAAATTACAAAATATTGACCAAAAATTCGAAAATAAACCAATAATGCAGCTAGATAGATATTCGAATAACAAATTCAGAGAGGTATTCCACTTTTAAATCGGGTAAAAATTTCAAAAGTTATGGGCTAAGCAGTGCTGGGTTCTGGTCACTTTTCTGCAAACCCATTTTTTGCAAATTTTGACAGGTCGGGGGTCATAAAAAATGACGAAACATTGACCAAAAATTCGAAAATAAACCAATGATGTAGCTAGATAGATTTTTTAATAACAAATTCAGAGAGGCATTCCACTTTTAAATCGGGTAAAAATTTCAAAAGTTATGGGATAAGCAGTGCTGGGATCTGGTCACTTTTCTGCAAACCCATTTTTTGCAAATTTTGACAGGTCGGGGGTCATAAAAAATTACAAAATATTGACCAAAAATTCGAAAATAAACCAATAATGCAGCTAGATAGATATTCGAATAACAAATTCAGAGAGGTATTCCACTTTTAAATCGGGTAAAAATTTCAAAAGTTATGGGCTAAGCAGTGCTGGGATCTGATCACTTTTCTGCAAACCCATTTTTTGCAAATTTTGACAGGTCGGGGGTCATAAAAAATTACAAAATATTGACCAAAAATTCGAAAATAAACCAATAATGCAGCTAGATAGATATTTTAATAGCAAATTCAGAGAGGTATTCCACTTTTAAATCGGGTAAAAATTTCAAAAGGTTTGGGATAAGCAGTGCTGGGATCTGGTCACTTTTCTGCAAACCCATTTTTTGCAAATTTTAACAAGTCGGGGGTCATAAAAAACTACAAAATATTGACCAAAAATTCGAAAATAAACCAATGATGCAGCTAGATAGATATTTTAATAACAAATTCAGAGAGGTATTCCACTTTTAAATCGGGTAAAAATTTCAAAAGTTATGGGCTAAGCAGTGCTGGGTTCTGGTCACTTTTCTGCAAACCCATTTTTTGCAAATTTTGACAGGTCGGGGGTCATAAAAAATTACAAAATATTGACCAAAAATTCGAAAATAAACCAATAATGCAGCTAGATAGATATTTTAATAGCAAATTCAGAGAGGTATTCCACTTTTAAATCGGGTAAAAATTTCAAAAGGTTTGGGATAAGCAGTGCTGGGATCTGGTCACTTTTCTGCAAACCCATTTTTTGCAAATTTTAACAAGTCGGGGGTCATAAAAAACTACAAAATATTGACCAAAAATTCGAAAATAAACCAATAATGCAGCTAGATAGATATTTTAATAACAAATTCAGAGAGGCATTCCACTTTTAAATCGGGTAAAAATTTCAAAAGTTATGGGCTAAGCAAATCTGGGTTCTGGTCACTTTTCTGCAAACCCATTTTTTGCAAATTTTGACAGGTCGGGGGTCATAAAAAATTACAAAATATTGACCAAAAATTCGAAAATAAACCAATAATGCAGCTAGATAGATATTCGAATAACAAATTCAGAGAGGTATTCCACTTTTAAATCGGGTAAAAATTTCAAAAGTTATGGGCTAAGTAGTGCTGGGATCTGGTCACTTTTCTGCAAACCCATTTTTTGCAAATTTTGACAGGTCGGGGGTCATAAAAAATGACGAAACATTGACCAAAAATTCGAAAATAAACCAATGATGTAGCTAGATAGATTTTTTAATAACAAATTCAGAGAGGCATTCCACTTTTAAATCGGGTAAAAATTTCAAAAGTTATGGGATAAGCAGTGCTGGGATCTGGTCACTTTTCTGCAAACCCATTTTTTTGCAAATTTTGACAGGTCGGGGGTCATAAAAAATTACAAAATATTGACCAAAAATTCGAAAATAAACCAATAATGCAGCTAGATAGATATTTTAACAACAAATTCAGAGAGGTATTCCACTTTTAAATCGGGTAAAAATTTCAAAAGTTTGGGCTAAGCAGTGCTGGGATCTGGTCACTTTTCTGCAAACCCATTTTTTGCAAATTTTGACAGGTCGGGGGTCATAAAAAACTAAAAAATATTGACCAAAAATTCGAAAATAAACCAATAATGCAGCTAGATAGATATTTTAATAGCAAATTCAGAGAGGTATTTCACTTTTAAATCGGGTAAAAATTTCAAAAGGTTTGGGATAAGCAGTGCTGGGATCTGGTCACTTTTCTGCAAACCCATTTTTTGCAAATTTTAACAAGTCGGGGGTCATAAAAAACTACAAAATATTGACCAAAAATTCGAAAATAAACCAATAATGCAGCTAGATAGATATTCGAATAACAAATTCAGAGAGGTATTCCACTTTTAAATCGGGTAAAAATTTCAAAAGTTTGGGCTAATCAGCGCTGGGATCTGGTCACTTTTCTGCAAACCCATTTTTTGCAAATTTTGACAGGTCGGGGGTCATAAAAAATTAAAAAATATTGACCAAAAATTCGAAAATAAACCAATAATGCAGCTAGATAGATATTTTAATAGCAAATTCAGAGAGGTATTCCACTTTTAAATCGGGTAAAAATTTCAAAAGGTTTGGGATAAGCAGTGCTGGGATCTGGTCACTTTTCTGCAAACCCATTTTTTGCAAATTTTAACAAGTCGGGGGTCATAAAAAACTACAAAATATTGACCAAAAACTCGAAAATAAACCAATAATGCAGCTAGATAGATATTCGAATAACAAATTCAGAGAGGTATTCCACTTTTAAATCGGGTAAAAATTTCAAAAGTTATGGGCTAAGCAGTGCTGGGATCTGGTCACTTTTCTGCAAACCCATTTTTTGCAAATTTTGACAGGTCGGGGGTCATAAAAAATGACGAAACATTGACCAAAAATTCGAAAATAAACCAATGATGTAGCTAGATAGATATTTTAATAACAAATTCAGAGAGGCATTCCACTTTTAAATCGGGTAAAAATTTCAAAAGTTATGGGATAAGCAGTGCTGGGATCTGGTCACTTTTCTGCAAACCCATTTTTTTGCAAATTTTGACAGGTCGGGGGGTCATAAAAAATTACAAAATATTGACCAAAAATTCGAAAATAAACCAATGATGTAGCTAGATAGATATTTTAACAACAAATTCAGAGAGGTATTCCACTTTTAAATCGGGTAAAAATTTCAAAAGTTTGGGCTAAGCAGTGCTGGGATCTGGTCACTTTTCTGCAAACCCATTTTTTGCAAATTTTGACAGGTCGGGGGTCATAAAAAACTAAAAAATATTGACCAAAAATTCGAAAATAAACCAATAATGCAGCTAGATAGATATTTTAATAGCAAATTCAGAGAGGTATTTCACTTTTAAATCGGGTAAAAATTTCAAAAGGTTTGGGATAAGCAGTGCTGGGATCTGGTCACTTTTCTGCAAACCCATTTTTTGCAAATTTTGACAGGTCGGGGGTCATAAAAAACTACAAAATATTGACCAAAAATTCGAAAATAAACCAATAATGCAGCTAGATAGATATTCGAATAACAAATTCAGAGAGGTATTCCACTTTTAAATCGGTTAAAAATTTCAAAAGTTTGGGCTAAGCAGTGCTGGGATCTGGTCACTTTTCTGCAAACCCATTTTTTGCAAATTTTGACAGGTCGGGGGTCATAAAAAATGACGAAACATTGACCAAAAATTCGAAAATAAACCAATGATGTAGCTAGATAGATATTTTAATAACAAATTCAGAGAGGCATTCCACTTTTAAATCGGGTAAAAATTTCAAAAGTTATGGGATAAGCAGTGCTGGGATCTGGTCACTTTTCTGCAAACCCATTTTTTTTGCAAATTTTGACAGGTCGGGGGTCATAAAAAATTACAAAATATTGACCAAAAATTCGAAAATAAACCAATAATGCAGCTAGATAGATATTCGAATAACAAATTCAGAGAGGTATTCCACTTTTAAATCGGGTAAAAATTTCAAAAGTTATGGGCTAAGCAGTGCTGGGATCTGGTCACTTTTCTGCAAACCCATTTTTTGCAAATTTTGACAGGTCGGGGGTCATAAAAAATTACAAAATATTGACCAAAAATTCGAAAATAAACCAATAATGCAGCTAGATAGATATTTTAACAACAAATTCAGAGAGGTATTCCACTTTTAAATCGGGTAAAAATTTCAAAAGTTATGGGCTAAGCAGTGCTGGGATCTGGTCACTTTTCTGCAAACCCATTTTTTGCAAATTTTAACAAGTCGGGGGTCATAAAAAACTACAAAATATTGACCAAAAATTCGAAAATAAACCAATAATGCAGCTAGATAGATATTTTAATAACAAATTCAGAGAGGCATTCCACTTTTAAATCGGGTAAAAATTTCAAAAGTTATGGGCTAAGCAGTGCTGGGTTCTGGTCACTTTTCTGCAAACCCATTTTTTGCAAATTTTGACAGGTCGGGGGTCATAAAAAATTACAAAATATTGACCAAAAATTCGAAAATAAACCAATAATGCAGCTAGATAGATATTCGAATAACAAATTCAGAGAGGTATTCCACTTTTAAATCGGGTAAAAATTTCAAAAGTTATGGGCTAAGTAGTGCTGGGATCTGGTCACTTTTCTGCAAACCCATTTTTTGCAAATTTTGACAGGTCGGGGGTCATAAAAAATGACGAAACATTAACCAAAAATTCGAAAATAAACCAATGATGTAGCTAGATAGATTTTTTAATAACAAATTCAGAGAGGCATTCCACTTTTAAATCGGGTAAAAATTTCAAAAGTTATGGGATAAGCAGTGCTGGGATCTGGTCACTTTTCTGCAAACCCATTTTTTTGCAAATTTTGACAGGTCGGGGGTCATAAAAAACTACAAAATATTGACCAAAAATTCGAAAATAAACCAATAATGCAGCTAGATAGATATTTTAACAACAAATTCAGAGAGGTATTCCACTTTTAAATCGGGTAAAAATTTCAAAAGTTATGGGATAAGCAGTGCTGGGATCTGGTCACTTTTCTGCAAACCCATTTTTTTGCAAATTTTGACAGGTCGGGGGTCATAAAAAACTAAAAAATATTGACCAAAAATTCGAAAATAAACCAATAATGCAGCTAGATAGATATTTTAATAACAAATTCAGAGAGGTATTCCACTTTTAAATCGGGTAAAAATTTCAAAAGGTTTGGGATAAGCAGTTCTGGGATCTGGTCACTTTTCTGCAAACCCA
This sequence comes from Drosophila ficusphila, assembly GCF_018152265.1. Lineage (NCBI taxonomy): Eukaryota > Metazoa > Arthropoda > Insecta > Diptera > Drosophilidae > Drosophila > Drosophila ficusphila. The sequence continues at coordinate 14,179 of NW_025064454.1, forward strand.
TTTTTTGCAAATTTTAACAAGTCGGGGGTCATAAAAAACTACAAAATATTGACCAAAAATTCGAAAATAAACCAATAATGCAGCTAGATAGATATTTTAATAACAAATTCAGAGAGGCATTCCACTTTTAAATCGGGTAAAAATTTCAAAAGTTATGGGCTAAGCAGTGCTGGGTTCTGGTCACTTTTCTGCAAACCCATTTTTTGCAAATTTTGACAGGTCGGGGGGTCATAAAAAATTACAAAATATTGACCAAAAATTCGAAAATAAACCAATAATGCAGCTAGATAGATATTCGAATAACAAATTCAGAGAGGTATTCCACTTTTAAATCGGGTAAAAATTTCAAAAGTTATGGGCTAAGTAGTGCTGGGATCTGGTCACTTTTCTGCAAACCCATTTTTTGCAAATTTTGACAGGTCGGGGGTCATAAAAAATGACGAAACATTGACCAAAAATTCGAAAATAAACCAATGATGTAGCTAGATAGATTTTTAATAACAAATTCAGAGAGGCATTCCACTTTTAAATCGGGTAAAAATTTCAAAAGTTATGGGATAAGCAGTGCTGGGATCTGGTCACTTTTCTGCAAACCCATTTTTTTGCAAATTTTGACAGGTCGGGGGTCATAAAAAATTACAAAATATTGACCAAAAATTCGAAAATAAACCAATAATGCAGCTAGATAGATATTTTAACAACAAATTCAGAGAGGTATTCCACTTTAAAATCGGGTAAAAATTTCAAAAGTTTGGGCTAAGCAGTGCTGGGATCTGGTCACTTTTCTGCAAACCCATTTTTTGCAAATTTTGACAGGTCGGGGGTCATAAAAAACTAAAAAATATTGACCAAAAATTCGAAAATAAACCAATAATGCAGCTAGATAGATATTTTAATAGCAAATTCAGAGAGGTATTTCACTTTTAAATCGGGTAAAAATTTCAAAAGGTTTGGGATAAGCAGTGCTGGGATCTGGTCACTTTTCTGCAAACCCATTTTTTGCAAATTTTAACAAGTCGGGGGTCATAAAAAACTACAAAATATTGACCAAAAATTCGAAAATAAACCAATAATGCAGCTAGATAGATATTCGAATAACAAATTCAGAGAGGTATTCCACTTTTAAATCGGGTAAAAATTTCAAAAGTTTGGGCTAAGCAGCGCTGGGATCTGGTCACTTTTCTGCAAACCCATTTTTTGCAAATTTTGACAGGTCGGGGGTCATAAAAAATTAAAAAATATTGACCAAAAATTCGAAAATAAACCAATAATGCAGCTAGATAGATATTTTAATAGCAAATTCAGAGAGGTATTCCACTTTTAAATCGGGTAAAAATTTCAAAAGGTTTGGGATAAGCAGTGCTGGGATCTGGTCACTTTTCTGCAAACCCATTTTTTGCAAATTTTAACAAGTCGGGGGTCATAAAAAACTACAAAATATTGACCAAAAATTCGAAAATAAACCAATAATGCAGCTAGATAGATATTTTAATAACAAATTCAGAGAGGTATTCCACTTTTAAATCGGGTAAAAATTTCAAAAGTTATGGGCTAAGCAGTGCTGGGTTCTGGTCACTTTTCTGCAAACCCATTTTTTTGCAAATTTTGACAGGTCGGGGGTCATAAAAAATGACGAAACATTGACCAAAAAATTCGAAAATAAACCAATGATGTAGCTAGATAGATATTTTAATAACAAATTCAGAGAGGCATTCCACTTTTAAATCGGGTAAAAATTTCAAAAGTTATGGGATAAGCAGTGCTGGGATCTGGTCACTTTTCTGCAAACCCATTTTTTGCAAATTTTGACAGGTCGGGGGTCATAAAAAAATTACAAAATATTGACCAAAAATTCGAAAATAAACCAATAATGCAGCTAGATAGATATTCGAATAACAAATTCAGAGAGGTATTCCACTTTTAAATCAGGTAAAAATTTCAAAAGTTATGGGATAAGCAGTGCTGGGATCTGGTCACTTTTCTGCAAACCCATTTTTTGCAAATTTTGACAGGTCGGGGGTCATAAAAAAATTACAAAATATTGACCAAAAATTCGAAAATAAACCAATAATGCAGCTAGATAGATATTTTAATAACAAATTCAGAGAGGCATTCCACTTTTAAATCGGGTAAAAATTTCAAAAGTTATGGGATAAGCAGTGCTGGGATCTGGTCACTTTTCTGCAAACCCATTTTTTTGCAAATTTTGACAGGTCGGGGGTCATAAAAAATTACAAAATATTGACCAAAAATTCGAAAATAAACCAATGATGTAGCTAGATAGATATTTTAACAACAAATTCAGAGAGGTATTCCACTTTTAAATCGGGTAAAAATTTCAAAAGTTTGGGCTAAGCAGTGCTGGGATCTGGTCACTTTTCTGCAAACCCATTTTTTGCAAATTTTGACAGGTCGGGGGTCATAAAAAACTAAAAAATATTGACCAAAAATTCGAAAATAAACCAATAATGCAGCTAGATAGATATTTTAATAGCAAATTCAGAGAGGTATTTCACTTTTAAATCGGGTAAAAATTTCAAAAGGTTTGGGATAAGCAGTGCTGGGATCTGGTCACTTTTCTGCAAACCCATTTTTTGCAAATTTTAACAAGTCGGGGGTCATAAAAAACTACAAAATATTGACCAAAAATTCGAAAATAAACCAATAATGCAGCTAGATAGATATTCGAATAACAAATTCAGAGAGGTATTCCACTTTTAAATCGGGTAAAAATTTCAAAAGTTTGGGCTAAGCAGCGCTGGGATCTGGTCACTTTTCTGCAAACCCATTTTTTGCAAATTTTGACAGGTCGGGGGTCATAAAAAATTACAAAATATTGACCAAAAATTCGAAAATAAACCAATAATGCAGCTAGATAGATATTTTAATAGCAAATTCAGAGAGGTATTCCACTTTTAAATCGGGTAAAAATTTCAAAAGGTTTGGGATAAGCAGTGCTGGGATCTGGTCACTTTTCTGCAAACCCATTTTTTGCAAATTTTAACAAGTCGGGGGGTCATAAAAAACTACAAAATATTGACCAAAAATTCGAAAATAAACCAATAATGCAGCTAGATAGATATTTTAATAACAAATTCAGAGAGGTATTCCACTTTTAAATCGGGTAAAAATTTCAAAAGTTATGGGCTAAGCAGTGCTGGGTTCTGGTCACTTTTCTGCAAACCCATTTTTTTGCAAATTTTGACAGGTCGGGGGTCATAAAAAATGACGAAACATTGACCAAAAATTCGAAAATAAACCAATGATGTAGCTAGATAGATTTTTTAATAACAAATTCAGAGAGGCATTCCACTTTTAAATCGGGTAAAAATTTCAAAAGTTATGGGATAAGCAGTGCTGGGATCTGGTCACTTTTCTGCAAACCCATTTTTTGCAAATTTTGACAGGTCGGGGGTCATAAAAAATTACAAAATATTGACCAAAAATTCGAAAATAAACCAATAATGCAGCTAGATAGATATTCGAATAACAAATTCAGAGAGGTATTCCACTTTTAAATCGGGTAAAAATTTCAAAAGGTTTGGGATAAGCAGTGCTGGGATCTGGTCACTTTTCTGCAAACCCATTTTTTTGCAAATTTTAACAAGTCGGGGGTCATAAAAAACTAAAAAATATTGACCAAAAATTCGAAAATAAACCAATAATGCAGCTAGATAGATATTCGAATAACAAATTCAGAGAGGTATTCCACTTTTAAATCGGGTAAAAATTTCAAAAGTTATTGGCTAAGCAGTGCTGGGCTCTGGTCACTTTTCTGCAAACGCATTTTTTTGCAAATTTTGACAGGTCGGGGGTCATAAAAAATTACAAAATATTGACCAAAAATTCGAAAATAAACCAATAATGCAGCTAGATAGATATTCGAATAACAAATTCAGAGAGGTATTCCACTTTTAAATCGGGTAAAAATTTCAAAAGTTATGGGCTAAGCAGTGCTGGGATCTGGTCACTTTTTTGCAAACCCATTTTTGGCAAATTTTGACAGGTCGGGGGTCATAAAAAACTACAAAATATTGACCAAAAATTCGAAAATAAACCAATAATGCAGCTAGATAGATATTCGAATAACAAATTCAGAGAGGTATTCCACTTTTAAATCTGGTGAAAATTTCAAAAGTTTGGGCTAAGCAGTGCTGGGATCTGGTCACTTTTCTGCAAACCCATTTTTTGCAAATTTTGACAGGTCGGGGGTCATAAAAAATGACGAAACATTGACCAAAAATTCGAAAATAAACCAATGATGTAGCTAGATAGATATTTTAATAACAAATTCAGAGAGGCATTCCACTTTTAAATCGGGTAAAAATTTCAAAAGGTTTGGGCTAAGCAGTGCTGGGTTCTGGTCACTTTTCTGCAAACCCATTTTTTGCAAATTTTGACAGGTCGGGGGTCATAAAAAATTACAAAATATTGACCAAAAATTCGAAAATAAACCAATAATGCAGCTAGATAGATATTCGAATAACAAATTCAGAGAGGTATTCCACTTTTAAATCGGGTAAAAATTTCAAAAGTTATGGGCTAAGTAGTGCTGGGATCTGGTCACTTTTCTGCAAACCCATTTTTTGCAAATTTTGACAGGTCGGGGGTCATAAAAAATGACGAAACATTGACCAAAAATTCGAAAATAAACCAATGATGTAGCTAGATAGATTTTTTAATAACAAATTCAGAGAGGCATTCCACTTTTAAATCGGGTAAAAATTTCAAAAGTTATGGGATAAGCAGTGCTGGGATCTGGTCACTTTTCTGCAAACCCATTTTTTTGCAAATTTTGACAGGTCGGGGGTCATAAAAAATTACAAAATATTGACCAAAAATTCGAAAATAAACCAATAATGCAGCTAAATAGATATTTTAACAACAAATTCAGAGAGGTATTCCACTTTTAAATCGGGTAAAAATTTCAAAAGTTTGGGCTAAGCAGTGCTGGGATCTGGTCACTTTTCTGCAAACCCATTTTTTGCAAATTTTGACAGGTCGGGGGTCATAAAAAACTAAAAAATATTGACCAAACATTCGAAAATAAACCAATAATGCAGCTAGATAGATATTTTAATAGCAAATTCAGAGAGGTATTTCACTTTTAAATCGGGTAAAAATTTCAAAAGTTTGGGCTAAGCAGCGCTGGGATCTGGTCACTTTTCTGCAAACCCATTTTTTGCAAATTTTGACAGGTCGGGGGTCATAAAAAATTAAAAAATATTGACCAAAAATTCGAAAATAAACCAATAATGCAGCTAGATAGATATTTTAATAGCAAATTCAGAGAGGTATTCCACTTTTAAATCGGGTAAAAATTTCAAAAGGTTTGGGATAAGCAGTGCTGGGATCTGGTCACTTTTCTGCAAACCCATTTTTTGCAAATTTTAACAAGTCGGGGGTCATAAAAAACTACAAAATATTGACCAAAAATTCGAAAATAAACCAATAATGCAGCTAGATAGATATTCGAATAACAAATTCAGAGAGGTATTCCACTTTTAAATCGGGTAAAAATTTCAAAAGTTATGGGCTAAGCAGTGCTGGGTTCTGGTCACTTTTCTGCAAACCCATTTTTTTGCAAATTTTGACAGGTCGGGGGTCATAAAAAATTACAAAATATTGACCAAAAATTCGAAAATAAACCAATAATGCAGCTAGATAGATATTTTAATAACAAATTCAGAGAGGTATTCCACTTTTAAATCGGGTAAAAATTTCAAAAGTTTGGGCTTAGCAGTGCTGGGATCTGGTCACTTTTCTGCAAACCCATTTTTTGCAAATTTTGACAGGTCGGGGGTCATAAAAAATTACAAAATATTGACCAAAAATTCGAAAATAAACCAATAATGCAGCTAGATAGATATTTTAACAACAAATTCAGAGAGGTATTCCACTTTTAAATCGGGTAAACATTTCAAAACGTTTGGGATAAGCAGTGCTGGGATCTGGTCACTTTTCTGCAAACCCATTTTTTGCAAATTTTAACAAGTCGGGGGTCATAAAAAACTACAAAATATTGACCAAAAATTCGAAAATAAACCAATAATGCAGCTAGATAGATATTTTAATAACAAATTCAGAGAGGTATTCCACTTTTAAATCGGGTAAAAATTTCAAAAGTTTGGGCTAAGCAGTGCTGGGATCTGGTCACTTTTCTGCAAACCCATTTTTTGCAAATTTTGACAGGTCGGGGGTCATAAAAAATTACAAAATATTGACCAAAAATTCGAAAATAAACCAATAATGCAGCTAGATAGATATTCGAATAACAAATTCAGAGAGGTATTCCACTTTTAAATCGGGTAAAAATTTCAAAAGTTATGGGCTAAGCAGTGCTGGGATCTGGTCACTTTTCTGCAAACCCATTTTTGCAAATTTTGACAGGTCGGGGGTCATAAAAAATGACGAAACATTGACCAAAAATTCGAAAATAAACCAATGATGTAGCTAGATAGATATTTTAATAACAAATTCAGAGAGGTATTCCACTTTTAAATCGGGTAAAAATTTCAAAAGTTATGGGATAAGCAGTGCTGGGATCTGGTCACTTTTCTGCAAACCCATTTTTTTGCAAATTTTGACAGGTCGGGGGTCATAAAAAATTACAAAATATTGACCAAAAATTCGAAAATAAACCAATAATGCAGCTAGATAGATATTTTAACAACAAATTCAGAGAGGTATTCCACTTTTAAATCGGGTAAAAATTTCAAAAGTTTGGGCTAAGCAGTGCTGGGATCTGGTCACTTTTCTGCAAACCCATTTTTTGCAAATTTTGACAGGTCGGGGGTCATAAAAAACTACAAAATATTGACCAAAAATTCGAAAATAAACCAATAATGCAGCTAGATAGATATTTTAACAACAAATTCAGAGAGGTATTCCACTTTTAAATCGGGTAAAAATTTCAAAAGTTTGGGCTAAGCAGTGCTGGGATCTTGTCACTTTTCTGCAAACCCATTTTTTGCAAATTTTGACAGGTCGGGGGTCATAAAAAATTACAAAATATTGACCAAAAATTCGAAAATAAACCAATAATGCAGCTAGATAGATATTTTAATAGCAAATTCAGAGAGGTATTCCACTTTTAAATCGGGTAAAAATTTCAAAAGGTTTGGGATAAGCAGTGCTGGGATCTGGTCACTTTTCTGCAAACCCATTTTTTGCAAATTTTAACAAGTCGGGGGTCATAAAAAACTACAAAATATTGACCAAAAATTCGAAAATAAACCAATAATGCAGCTAGAAAGATATTTTAATAACAAATTCAGTGAGGTATTCCACTTTTAAATCGGGTAAAAATTTCAAAAGTTATGGGCTAAGCAGTGCTGGGTTCTGGTCACTTTTCTGCAAACCCATTTTTTGCAAATTTTGACAGGTCGGGGGTCATAAAAAATTACAAAATATTGACCAAAAATTCGAAAATAAACCAATAATGCAGCTAGATAGATATTCGAATAACAAATTCAGAGAGGTATTCCACTTTTAAATCGGGTAAAAACTTCAAAAGTTATGGGCTAAGCAGTGCTGGGATCTGGTCACTTTTCTGCAAACCCATTTTTTGCAAATTTTGACAGGTCGGGGGTCATAAAAAATGACGAAACATTGACCAAAAATTCGAAAATAAACCAATGATGTAGCTAGATAGATATTTTAATAACAAATTCAGAGAGGTATTCCACTTTTAAATCGGGTAAAAATTTCAAAAGTTATGGGATAAGCAGTGCTGGGATCTGGTCACTTTTCTGCAAACCCATTTTTTGCAAATTTTAACAAGTCGGGGGTCATAAAAAACTACAAAATATTGACCAAAAATTCGAAAATAAACCAATAATGCAGCTAGATAGATATTTTAACAACAAATTCAGAGAGGTATTCCACTTTTAAATCGGGTAAAAATTTCAAAAGGTTTGGGATAAGCAGTGCTGGGATCTGGTCACTTTTCTGCAAACCCATTTTTTGCAAATTTTAACAAGTCGGGGGTCATAAAAAACTACAAAATATTGACCAAAAATTCGAAAATAAACCAATTATGCAGCTAGATAGATATTTTAATAACAAATTCAGAGAGGTATTCCACTTTTAAATCGGGTAAAAATTTCAAAAGTTATGGGCTAAGCAGTGCTGGGATCTGGTCACTTTTCTGCAAACCCATTTTTTTGCAAATTTTGACAGGTCGGGGGTCATAAAAAATGACGAAACATTGACCAAAAATTCGAAAATAAACCAATGATGTAGCTAGATAGATATTTTAATAACAAATTCAGAGAGGCATTCCACTTTTAAATCGGGTAAAAATTTCAAAAGTTTGGGCTAAGCAATGCTGGGATCTGGTCACTTTTCTGCAAACCCATTTTTTTTGCAAATTTTGACAGGTCGGGGGTCATAAAAAATAAAAAAGTATTGACCAAAAATTCGAAAATAAACCAATAATGCAGCTAGATAGATATTTTAACAACAAATTCAGAGAGGTATTCCACTTTTAAATCGGGTAAAAATTTCAAAAGGTTTGGGATAAGCAGTGCTGGGATCTGGTCACTTTTCTGCAAACCCATTTTTTGCAAATTTTGACAGGTCGGGGGGTCATAAAAAATTACAAAATATTGACCAAAAATTCGAAAATAAACCAATAATGCAGCTAGATAGATATTCGAATAACAAATTCAGAGAGGTATTCCACTTTTAAATCGGGTAAAAACTTCAAAAGTTATGGGCTAAGCAGTGCTGGGATCTGGTCACTTTTCTGCAAACCCATTTTTTGCAAATTTTGACAGGTCGGGGGTCATAAAAAATGACGAAACATTGACCAAAAATTCGAAAATAAACCAATGATGTAGCTAGATAGATATTTTAATAACAAATTCAGAGAGGTATTCCACTTTTAAATCGGGTAAAAATTTCAAAAGTTATGGGATAAGCAGTGCTGGGATCTGGTCACTTTTCTGCAAACCCATTTTTTGCAAATTTTAACAAGTCGGGGGTCATAAAAAACTACAAAATATTGACCAAAAATTCGAAAATAAACCAATAATGCAGCTAGATAGATATTTTAACAACAAATTCAGAGAGGTATTCCACTTTTAAATCGGGTAAAAATTTCAAAAGGTTTGGGATAAGCAGTGCTGGGATCTGGTCACTTTTCTGCAAACCCATTTTTTGCAAATTTTAACAAGTCGGGGGTCATAAAAAACTACAAAATATTGACCAAAAATTCGAAAATAAACCAATAATGCAGCTAGATAGATATTTTAATAACAAATTCAGAGAGGTATTCCACTTTTAAATCGGGTAAAAATTTCAAAAGTTATGGGCTAAGCAGTGCTGGGATCTGGTCACTTTTCTGCAAACCCATTTTTTTGCAAATTTTGACAGGTCGGGGGTCATAAAAAATGACGAAACATTGACCAAAAATTCGAAAATAAACCAATGATGTAGCTAGATAGATATTTTAATAACAAATTCAGAGAGGCATTCCACTTTTAAATCGGGTAAAAATTTCAAAAGTTTGGGCTAAGCAATGCTGGGATCTGGTCACTTTTCTGCAAACCCATTTTTTTTGCAAATTTTGACAGGTCGGGGGTCATAAAAAATAAAAAAGTATTGACCAAAAATTCGAAAATAAACCAATAATGCAGCTAGATAGATATTTTAACAACAAATTCAGAGAGGTATTCCACTTTTAAATCGGGTAAAAATTTCAAAAGGTTTGGGATAAGCAGTGCTGGGATCTGGTCACTTTTCTGCAAACCCATTTTTTGCAAATTTTAACAAGTCGGGGGTCATAAAAAATTACAAAATATTGACCAAAAATTCGAAAATAAACCAATAATGCAGCTAGATAGATATTTTAATAACAAATTCAGAGAGGTATTCCACTTTTAAATCGGGTAAAAATTTCAAAAGTTATGGGCTAAGCAGTGCTGGGTTCTGGTCACTTTTCTGCAAACCCATTTTTTTGCAAATTTTGACAGGTCGGGGGTCATAAAAAATTACAAAATATTGACCAAAAATTCGAAAATAAACCAATAATGCAGCTAGATAGATATTTTAACAACAAATTCAGAGAGGTATTCCACTTTTAAATCGGGTAAAAATTTCAAAAGTTATGGGCTAAGCAGTGCTGGGATCTGGTCACTTTTCTGCAAACCCATTTTTTGCAAATTTTGACAGGTCGGGGGTCATAAAAAATTACAAAATATTGACCAAAAATTCGAAAATAAACCAATAATGCAGCTAGATAGATATTCGAATAACAAATTCAGAGAGGTATTCCACTTTTAAATCGGGTAAAAATTTCAAAAGTTATGGGCTAAGCAGTGCTGGGATCTGGTCACTTTTCTGCAAACCCATTTTTTGCAAATTTTGACAGGTCGGGGGTCATAAAAAATTACAAAATATTGACCAAAAATTCGAAAATAAACCAATAATGCAGCTAGATAGATATTCGAATAACAAATTCAGAGAGGTATTCCACTTTTAAATCGGGTAAAAATTTCAAAAGTTATGGGCTAAGCAGTGCTGGGATCTGGTCACTTTTCTGCAAACCCATTTTTTGCAAATTTTGACAGGTCGGGGGTCATAAAAAATGACGAAACATTGACCAAAAATTCGAAAATAAACCAATGATGTAGCTAGATAGATATTTTAATAACAAATTCAGAGAGGCATTCCACTTTTAAATCGGGTAAAATTTCAAAAGTTATGGGATAAGCAGTGCTGGGATCTGGTCACTTTTCTGCAAACCCATTTTTTGCAAATTTTGACAGGTCGGGGGTCATAAAAAAAAAAAAAAGTATTGACCAAAAATTCGAAAATAAACCAATAATGCAGCTAGATAGATATTTTAACAACAAATTCAGAGAGGTATTCCACTTTTAAATCGGGTAAAAATTTCAAAAGTTTGGGCTAAGCAGTGCTGGGATCTTGTCACTTTTCTGCAAACCCATTTTTTGCAAATTTTGACAGGTCGGGGGTCATAAAAAATTACAAAATATTGACCAAAAATTCGAAAATAAACCAATAATGCAGCTAGATAGATATTTTAACAACAAATTCAGAGAGGTATTCCACTTTTAAATCGGGTAAAAATTTCAAAAGTTATGGGCTAAGCAGTGCTGGGATCTGGTCACTTTTCTGCAAACCCATTTTTTGCAAATTTTGACAGGTCGGGGGTCATAAAAAATTACAAAATATTGACCAAAAATTCGAAAATAAACCAATAATGCAGCTAGATAGATATTTTAATAGCAAATTCAGAGAGGTATTCCACTTTTAAATCGGGTAAAAATTTCAAAAGGTTTGGGATAAGCAGTGCTGGGATCTGGTCACTTTTCTGCAAACCCATTTTTTGCAAATTTTAACAAGTCGGGGGTCATAAAAAACTACAAAATATTGACCAAAAATTCGAAAATAAACCAATAATGCAGCTAGATAGATATTCGAATAACAAATTCAGAGAGGTATTCCACTTTTAAATCGGGTAAAAATTTCAAAAGTTTGGGCTAAGCAGCGCTGGGATCTGGTCACTTTTCTGCAAACCCATTTTTTGCAAATTTTGACAGGTCGGGGGTCATAAAAAATTACAAAATATTGACCAAAAATTCGAAAATAAACCAATAATGCAGCTAGATAGATATTTTAACAACAAATTCAGAGAGGTATTCCACTTTTAAATCGGGTAAAAACTTCAAAAGTTATGGGCTAAGCAGTGCTGGGATCTGGTCACTTTTCTGCAAACCCATTTTTTGCAAATTTTGACAGGTCGGGGGCCATAAAAAATGACGAAACATTGACCAAAAATTCGAAAATAAACCAATGATGTAGCTAGATAGATATTTTAATAACAAATTCAGAGAGGTATTCCACTTTTAAATCGGGTAAAAATTTCAAAAGTTATGGGATAACCAGTGCTGGGATCTGGTCACTTTTCTGCAAACCCATTTTTTTGCAAATTTTGACAGGTCGGGGGTCATAAAAAATGACGAAACATTGACCAAAAATTCGAAAATAAACCAATGATGTAGCTAGATAGATATTTTAATAACAAATTCAGAGGGGCATTCCACTTTTAAATCGGGTAAAAATTTCAAAAGTTATGGGATAAGCAGTGCTGGGATCTGGTCACTTTTCTGCAAACCCATTTTTTTTGCAAATTTTGACAGGTCGGGGGTCATAAAAAATAAAAAAAGTATTGACCAAAAATTCGAAAATAAACCAATGATGTAGCTAGATAGATATTTTAACAACAAATTCAGAGAGGTATTCCACTTTTAAATCGGGTAAAAATTTCAAAAGTTATGGGCTAAGCAGTGCTGGGATCTGGTCACTTTTCTGCAAACCCATTTTTTGCAAATTTTGACAGGTCGGGGGTCATAAAAAATTACAAAATATTGACCAAAAATTCGAAAATAAACCAATAATGCAGCTAGATAGATATTTTAATAGCAAATTCAGAGAGGTATTCCACTTTTAAATCGGGTAAAAATTTCAAAAGTTTGGGCTAAGCAGTGCTGGGATCTGGTCACTTTTCTGCAAACCCATTTTTTTTGCAAATTTTGACAGGTCGGGGGTCATAAAAAACTACAAAATATTGACCAAAAATTCGAAAATAAACCAATAATGCAGCTAGATAGATATTTTAATAGCAAATTCAGAGAGGTATTCCACTTTTAAATCGGGTAAAAATTTCAAAAGTTTGGGCTAAGCAGTGCTGGGATCTTGTCACTTTTCTGCAAACCCATTTTTTGCAAATTTTGACAGGTCGGGGGTCATAAAAAACTACAAAATATTGACCAAAAATTCGAAAATAAACCAATAATGCAGCTAGATAGATATTTTAACAACAAATTCAGAGAGGTATTCAACTTTTAAATCGGGTAAAAATTTCAAAAGTTATGGGCTAAGCAGTGCTGGGATCTGGTCACTTTTCTGCAAACCCATTTTTTGCAAATTTTGACAGGTCGGGGGTCATAAAAAATTACAAAATATTGACCAAAAATTCGAAAATAAACCAATAATGCAGCTAGATAGATATTCGAATAACAAATTCAGAGAGGTATTCCACTTTTAAATCGGGTAAAAATTTCAAAAGTTATGGGCTAAGCAGTGCTGGGATCTGGTCACTTTTCTGCAAACCCATTTTTTGCAAATTTTGACAGGTCGGGGGTCATAAAAAATTACAAAATATTGACCAAAAATTCGAAAATAAACCAATAATGCAGCTAGATAGATATTTTAATAGCAAATTCAGAAAGGTATTCCACTTTTAAATCGGGTAAAAATTTCAAATGGTTTGGGATAAGCAGTGCTGGGATCTGGTCACTTTTCTGCAAACCCATTTTTTTGCAAATTTTAACAAGTCGGGGGTCATAAAAAACTACAAAATATTGACCAAAAATTCGAAAATAAACCAATAATGCAGCTAGAAAGATATTTTAATAACAAATTCAGAGAGGTATTCCACTTTTAAATCGGGTAAAAATTTCAAAAGTTATGGGCTAAGCAGTGCTGGGTTCTGGTCACTTTTCTGCAAACCCATTTTTTGCAAATTTTGACAGGTCGGGGGTCATAAAAAATTACAAAATATTGACCAAAAATTCGAAAATAAACCAATAATGCAGCTAGATAGATATTCGAATAACAAATTCAGAGAGGTATTCCACTTTTAAATCGGGTAAAAATTTCAAAAGTTTGGGCTAAGCAGTGCTGGGATCTGGTCACTTTTCTGCAAACCCATTTTTTGCAAATTTTGACAGGTCGGGGGTCATAAAAAATGACGAAACATTGACCAAAAATTCGAAAATAAACCAATGATGTAGCTAGATAGATATTTTAATAACAAATTCAGAAAGGCATTCCACTTTTAAATCGGGTAAAAATTTCAAAAGTTATGGGATAAGCAGTGCTGGGATCTGGTCACTTTTCTGCAAACCCATTTTTTTGCAAATTTTGACAGGTCGGGGGTCATAAAAAATTACAAAATATTGACCAAAAATTCGAAAATAAACCAATAATGCAGCTAGATAGATATTTTAACAACAAATTCAGAGAGGTATTCCACTTTTAAATCGGGTAAAAATTTCAAAAGTTTGGGCTAAGCAGTGCTGGGATCTTATCACTTTTCTGCAAACTCATTTTTTGCAAATTTTGACAGGTCGGGGGTCATAAAAAATTACAAAATATTGACCAAAAATTCGAAAATAAACCAATAATGCAGCTAAATAGATATTTTAATAGCAAATTCAGAGAGGTATTTCACTTTTAAATCGGGTAAAAATTTCAAAAGGTTTGGGATAAGCAGTGCTGGGATCTGGTCACTTTTCTGCAAACCCATTTTTTGCAAATTTTGACAGGTCGGGGGTCATAAAAAATTACAAAATATTGACCAAAAATTCGAAAATAAACCAATAATGCAGCTAGATAGATATTCGAATAACAAATTCAGAGAGGCTTTTAAATCGGGTAAAAATTTCAAAAGTTATGGGCTAAGCAGTGCTGGGATCTGGTCACTTTTCTGCAAACCCATTTTTTGCAAATTTTGACAGGTCGGGGGTCATAAAAAATGACGAAACATTGACCAAAAATTCGAAAATAAACCAATGATGTAGCTAGATAGATATTTTAATAACAAATTCAGAGAGGCATTCCACTTTTAAATCAGGTAAAAATTTCAAAAGTTATGGGATAAGCAGTGCTGGGATCTGGTCACTTTTCTGCAAACCCATTTTTTTGCAAATTTTGACAGGTCGGGGGTCATAAAAAACTACAAAATATTGACCAAAAATTCGAAAAAAAACCAATAATGCAGCTAGATAGATATTTTAACAACAAATTCAGAGAGGTATTCCACTTTTAAATCGGGTAAAAATTTCAAAAGTTTGGGCTAAGCAGTGCTGGGATCTGGTCACTTTTCTGCAAACTCATTTTTTGCAAATTTTGACAGGTCGGGGGTCATAAAAAATTACAAAATATTGACCAAAAATTCGAAAATAAACCAATAATGCAGCTAAATAGATATTTTAATAGCAAATTCAGAGAGGTATTTCACTTTTAAATCGGGTAAAAATTTCAAAAGGTTTGGGATAAGCAGTGCTGGGATCTGGTCACTTTTCTGCAAACCCATTTTTTGCAAATTTTGACAGGTCGGGGGTCATAAAAAATTACAAAATATTGACCAAAAATTCGAAAATAAACCAATAATGCAGCTAGATAGATATTCGAATAACAAATTCAGAGAGGTATTCCACTTTTAAATCGGGTAAAAATTTCAAAAGTTATGGGCTAAGCAGTGCTGGGATCTGGTCACTTTTCTGCAAACCCATTTTTTGCAAATTTTGACAGGTCGGGGGTCATAAAAAATGACGAAACATTGACCAAAAATTCGAAAATAAACCAATGACGTAGCTAGATAGATATTTTAATAACAAATTCAGAGAGGCATTCCACTTTTAAATCGGGTAAAAATTTCAAAAGTTATGGGATAAGCAGTGCTGGGATCTGGTCACTTTTCTGCAAACCCATTTTTTTGCAAATTTTGACAGGTCGGGGGTCATAAAAAACTACAAAATATTGACCAAAAATTCGAAAATAAACCAATAATGCAGCTAGATAGATATTTTAACAACAAATTCAGAGAGGTATTCCACTTTTAAATCGGGTAAAAATTTCAAAAGTTTGGGCTAAGCAGTGCTGGGATCTGGTCACTTTTCTGCAAACCCATTTTTTGCAAATTTTGACAGGTCGGGGGTCATAAAAAATTACAAAATATTGACCAAAAATTCGAAAATAAACCAATAATGCAGCTAGATAGATATTCGAATAACAAATTCAGAGAGGTACTCCACTTTTAAATCGGGTAAAAATTTCAAAAGTTTGGGCTAAGCAGTGCTGGGATCTGGTCACTTTTCTGCAAACCCATTTTTTGCAAATTTTGACAGGTCGGGGGTCATAAAAAACTACAAAATATTGACCAAAAATTCGAAAATAAACCAATAATGCAGCTAAATAGATATTTTAATAACAAATTCAGAGAGGTATTCCACTTTTAAATCGGGTAAAAATTTCAAAAGTTTGGGCTAAGCAGTGCTGGGATCTGGTCACTTTTCTGCAAACCCATTTTTTGCAAATTTTGACAGGTCGGGGGTCATAAAAAATGGCGAAACATTGACCAAAAATTCGAAAATAAACCAATAATGCAGCTAGATAGATATTTTAATAACAAATTCAGAGAGGTATTCCACTTTTAAATCGGGTAAAAATTTCAAAAGTTTGGGCTAAGCAGTGCTGGGATCTGGTCACTTTTCTGCAAACCCATTTTTTGCAAATTTTGACAGGTCGGGGGTCATAAAAAACTACAAAATATTGACCAAAAATTCGAAAATAAACCAATAATGCAGCTAGATAGATATTCGAATAACAAATTCAGAGAGGTACTCCACTTTTAAATCGGGTAAAAATTTCAAAAGTTTGGGCTAAGCAGTGCTGGGATCTGGTCACTTTTCTGCAAACCCATTTTTTGCAAATTTTGACAGGTCGGGGGTCATAAAAAATGACAAAATATTGACCAAAAATTCGAAAATAAACCAATAATGCAGCTAGATAGATATTTTAATAACAAATTCAGAGAGGTATTCCACTTTTAAATCGGGTAAAAATTTCAAAAGTTTGGGCTAAGCAGTGCTGGGATCTGGTCACTTTTCTGCAAACCCATTTTTTGCAAATTTTGACAGGTCGGGGGTCATAAAAAACTACAAAATATTGACAAAAAATTCGAAAATAAACCAATAATGCAGCTAGATAGATATTCGAATAACAAATTCAGAGAGGTATTCCACTTTTAAATCGGGTAAAAATTTCAAAAGTTTGGGCTAAGCAGTGCTGGGATCTGGTCACTTTTCTGCAAACCCATTTTTTGCAAATTTTGACAGGTCGGGGGTCATAAAAAATTACAAAATATTGACCAAAAATTCGAAAATAAACCAATAATGCAGCAAGATAGATATTCGAATAACAAATTCAGAGAGGTATTCCACTTTTAAATCGGGTAAAAATTTCAAAAGTTTGGGCTAAGCAGTGCTGGGATCTGGTCACTTTTCTGCAAACCCATTTTTTGCAAATTTTGACAGGTCGGGGGTCATAAAAAATTACAAAATATTGACCAAAAATTCGAAAATAAACCAATAATGCAGCTAGATAGATATTCGAATAACAAATTCAGAGAGGCATTCCACTTTTAAATCGGGTAAAAATTTCAAAAGTTTGGGCTAAGCAGCGCTGGGATCTGGTCACTTTTCTGCAAACCCATTTTTTGCAAATTTTGACAGGTCGGGGGTCATAAAAAATTACAAAATATTGACCAAAAATTCGAAAATAAACCAATAATGCAGCTAGATGGATATTTTAATAGCAAATTCAGAGAGGTATTCCACTTTTAAATCGGGTAAAAATTTCAAAAGGTTTGGGATAAGCAGTGCTGGGATCTGGTCACTTTTCTGCAAACCCATTTTTTGCAAATTTTAACAAGTCGGGGGTCATAAAAAATTACAAAATATTGACCAAAAATTCGAAAATAAACCAATAATGCAGCTAGATAGATATTTTAATAACAAATTCAGAGAGGTATTCCACTTTTAAATCGGGTAAAAATTTCAAAAGTTTGGGCTTAGCAGTGCTGGGATCTGGTCACTTTTCTGCAAACCCATTTTTTGCAAATTTTGACAGGTCGGGGGTCATAAAAAATTACCAAATATTGACCAAAAATTCGAAAATAAACCAATAATGCAGCTAGATAGATATTCGAATAAAAAATTCAGAGAGGTATTCCACTTTTAAATCGGGTAAAAATTTCAAAAGTTATGGGCTAAGCAGTGCTGGGATCTGGTCACTTTTCTGCAAACCCATTTTTTGCAAATTTTGACAGGTCGGGGGTCATAAAAAATGACGAAACATTGACCAAAAATTCGAAAATAAACCAATGATGTAGCTAGATAGATATTTTAATAACAAATTCAGAGAGGCATTCCACTTTTAAATCGGGTAAAAATTTCAAAAGTTATGGGATAAGCAGTGCTGGGATCTGGTCACTTTTCTGCAAACCCATTTTTTTGCAAATTTTGACAGGTCGGGGGTCATAAAAAACTACAAAATATTGACCAAAAATTCGAAAATAAACCAATAATGCAGCTAGATAGATATTTTAACAACAAATTCAGAGAGGTATTCCACTTTTAAATCGGGTAAAAATTTCAAAAGTTTGGGCTAAGCAGTGCTGGGATCTGGTCACTTTTCTGCAAACCCATTTTTTGCAAATTTTGACAGGTCGGGGGTCATAAAAAATTACAAAATATTGACCAAAAATTCGAAAATAAACCAATAATGCAGCTAAATAGATATTTTAATAACAAATTCAGAGAGGTATTCCACTTTTAAATCGGGTAAAAATTTCAAAAGTTTGGGCTAAGCAGTGCTGGGATCTGGTCACTTTTCTGCAAACCCATTTTTTGCAAATTTTGACAGGTCGGGGGTCATAAAAAATGGCGAAACATTGACCAAAAATTCGAAAATAAACCAATAATGCAGCTAGATAGATATTCGAATAACAAATTCAGAGAGGTACTCCACTTTTAAATCGGGTAAAAATTTCAAAAGTTTGGGCTAAGCAGTGCTGGGATCTGGTCACTTTTCTGCAAACCCATTTTTTGCAAATTTTGACAGGTCGGGGGTCATAAAAAATTACAAAATATTGACCAAAAATTCGAAAATAAACCAATAATGCAGCTAGATAGATATTTTAACAACAAATTCAGAGAGGTATTCCACTTTTAAATCGGGTAAAAATTTCAAAAGTTTGGGCTAAGCAGTGCTGGGATCTGGTCACTTTTCTGCAAACCCATTTTTTGCAAATTTTGACAGGTCGGGGGTCATAAAAAATTACAAAATATTGACCGAAAATTCGAAAATAAACCAATAATGCAGCTAGATAGATATTCGAATAACAAATTCAGAGAGGCATTCCACTTTTAAATCGGGTAAAAATTTCAAAAGTTTGGGCTAAGCAGCGCTGGGATCTGGTCACTTTTCTGCAAACCCATTTTTTGCAAATTTTGACAGGTCGGGGGTCATAAAAAATTAAAAAATATTGACCAAAAATTCGAAAATAAACCAATAATGCAGCTAGATAGATATTTTAATAGCAAATTCAGAGAGGTATTCCACATTTAAATCGGGTAAAAATTTCAAAAGGTTTGGGATAAGCAGTGCTGGGATCTGGTCACTTTTCTGCAAACCCATTTTTTGCAAATTTTAACAAGTCGGGGGTCATAAAAAACTACAAAATATTGACAAAAAATTCGAAAATAAACCAATAATGCAGCTAGATAGATATTTTAATAACAAATTCAGAGAGGTATTCCACTTTTAAATCGGGTAAAAATTTCAAAAGTTATGGGCTAAGCAGTGCTGGGTTCTGGTCACTTTTCTGCAAACCCATTTTTTGCAAATTTTGACAGGTCGGGGTCATAAAAAATTACAAAATATTGACCAAAAATTCGAAAATAAACCAATAATGCAACTAGATAGATATTTTAATAACAAATTCAGAGAGGTATTCCACTTTTAAATCGGGTAAAAATTTCAAAAGTTTGGGCTTAGCAGTGCTGGGATCTGGTCACTTTTCTGCAAACCCATTTTTTGCAAATTTTGACAGGTCGGGGGTCATAAAAAATTACCAAATATTGACCAAAAATTCGAAAATAAACCAATAATGCAGCTAGATAGATATTCGAATAACAAATTCAGAGAGGTATTCCACTTTTAAATCGGGTAAAAATTTCAAAAGTTATGGGCTAAGCAGTGCTGGGATCTGGTCACTTTTCTGCAAACCCATTTTTTGCAAATTTTGACAGGTCGGGGGTCATAAAAAATGACGAAACATTGACCAAAAATTCGAAAATAAAGCAATGATGTAGCTAGATAGATATTTTAATAACAAATTCAGAGAGGCATTCCACTTTTAAATCAAGTAAAAATTTCAAAAGTTATGGGATAAGCAGTGCTGGGATCTGGTCACTTTTCTGCAAACCCATTTTTTTGCAAATTTTGACAGGTCGGGGGTCATAAAAAATTACAAAATATTGACCAAAAATTCGAAAATAAACCAATAATGCAGCTAGATAGATATTTTAATAACAAATTCAGAGAGGTATTCCACTTTTAAATCGGGTAAAAATATCAAAAGTTTGGGCTAAGCAGTGCTGGGATCTGGTCACTTTTCTGCAAACCCATTTTTTGCAAATTTTGACAGGTCGGGGGTCATAAAAAATTACAAAATATTGACCAAAAATTCGAAAATAAACCAATAATGCAGCTAGATAGATATTTTAACAACAAATTCAGAGAGGTATTCCACTTTTAAATCGGGTAAAAACTTCAAAAGTTTGGGCTAAGCAGTGCTGGGATCTGGTCACTTTTCTGCAAACCCATTTTTTGCAAATTTTGACAGGTCGGGGGTCATAAAAAACTACAAAATATTGACCAAAAATTCGAAAATAAACCAATAATGCAGCTAGATAGATATTCGAATAACAAATTCAGAGAGGTATTCCACTTTTAAATCGGGTAAAAATTTCAAAAGTTTGGGCTAAGCAGTGCTGGGATCTGGTCACTTTTCTGCAAACCCATTTTTTGCAAATTTTGACAGGTCGGGGGTCATAAAAAATTACAAAATATTGACCAAAAATTCGAAAATAAACCAATAATGCAGCTAGATAGATATTTTAACAACAAATTCAGAGAGGTATTCCACTTTTAAATCGGGTAAAAATTTCAAAAGTTATGGGCTAAGCAGTGCTGGGATCTGGTCACTTTTCTGCAAACCCATTTTTTGCAAATTTTGACAGGTCGGGGGTCATAAAAAATGACGAAACATTGACCAAAAATTCGAAAATAAAGCAATGATGTAGCTAGATAGATATTTTAATAACAAATTCAGAGAGGCATTCCACTTTTAAATCAAGTAAAAATTTCAAAAGTTATGGGATAGGCAGTGCTGGGATCTGGTCACTTTTCTGCAAACCCATTTTTTGCAAATTTTGACAGGTCGGGGGTCATAAAAAATTACAAAATATTGACCAAAAATTCGAAAATAAACCAATAATGCAGCTAGATAGATATTTTAATAACAAATTCAGAGAGGTATTCCACTTTTAAATCGGGTAAAAATATCAAAAGTTTGGGCTAAGCAGTGCTGGGATCTGGTCACTTTTCTGCAAACCCATTTTTTGCAAATTTTGACAGGTCGGGGGTCATAAAAAACTACAAAATATTGACCAAAAATTCGAAAATAAACCAATAATGCAGCTAGATAGATATTTTAACAACAAATTCAGAGAGGTATTCCACTTTTAAATCGGGTAAAAACTTCAAAAGTTTGGGCTAAGCAGTGCTGGGATCTGGTCACTTTTCTGCAAACCCATTTTTTGCAAATTTTGACAGGTCGGGGGTCATAAAAAACTACAAAATATTGACCAAAAATTCGAAAATAAACCAATAATGCAGCTAGATAGATATTCGAATAACAAATTCAGAGAGGTATTCCACTTTTAAATCGGGTAAAAATTTCAAAAGTTTGGGCTAAGCAGTGCTGGGATCTGGTCACTTTTCTGCAAACCCATTTTTTGCAAATTTTGACAGGTCGGGGGTCATAAAAAACTACAAAATATTGACCAAAAATTCGAAAATAAACCAATGATGTAGCTAGATAGATATTTTAATAACAAATTCAGAGAGGTATTCCACTTTTAAATAGGGTAAAAATTTCAAAAGTTTGGGCTAAGCAGTGCTGGGATCTGGTCACTTTTCTGCAAACCCATTTTTTGCAAATTTTGACAGGTCGGGGGTCATAAAAAACTACAAAATATTGACCAAAAATTCGAAAAAAAACCAATAATGCAGCTAGATAGATATTTTAACAACAAATTCAGAGAGGTATTCCACTTTTAAATCGGGTAAAAATTTCAAAAGTTTGGGCTAAGCAGTGCTGGGATCTGGTCACTTTTCTGCAAACCCATTTTTTGCAAATTTTGACAGGTCGGGGGTCATAAAAAATTACAAAATATTGACCAAAAATTCGAAAATAAACCAATAATGCAGCTAAATAGATATTTTAATAACAAATTCAGAGAGGTATTCCACTTTTAAATCGGGTAAAAATTTCAAAAGTTTGGGCTAAGCAGTGCTGGGATCTGGTCACTTTTCTGCAAACCCATTTTTTGCAAATTTTGACAGGTCGGGGGTCATAAAAAACTACAAAATATTGACCAAAAATTCGAAAATAAACCAATAATGCAGCTAAATAGATATTTTAATAACAAATTCAGAGAGGTATTCCACTTTTAAATCGGGTAAAAATTTCAAAAGTTTGGGCTAAGCAGTGCTGGGATCTGGTCACTTTTCTGCAAACCCATTTTTTGCAAATTTTGACAGGTCGGGGGTCATAAAAAATGGCGAAACATTGACCAAAAATTCGAAAATAAACCAATAATGCAGCTAGATAGATATTTTAATAACAAATTCAGAGAGGTATTCCACTTTTAAATCGGGTAAAAATTTCAAAAGTTTGGGCTAAGCAGTGCTGGGATCTGGTCACTTTTCTGCAAACCCATTTTTTGCAAATTTTGACAGGTCGGGGGTCATAAAAAACTACAAAATATTGACCAAAAATTCGAAAATAAACCAATAATGCAGCTAGATAGATATTCGAATAACAAATTCAGAGAGGTACTCCACTTTTAAATCGGGTAAAAATTTCAAAAGTTTGGGCTAAGCAGTGCTGGGATCTGGTCACTTTTCTGCAAACCCATTTTTTGCAAATTTTGACAGGTCGGGGGTCATAAAAAATTACAAAATATTGACCAAAAATTCGAAAATAAACCAATAATGCAGCTAGATAGATATTTTAATAACAAATTCAGAGAGGTATTCCACTTTTAAATCGGGTAAAAATTTCAAAAGTTTGGGCTAAGCAGTGCTGGGATCTGGTCACTTTTCTGCAAACCCATTTTTTGCAAATTTTGACAGGTCGGGGGTCATAAAAAACTACAAAATATTGACAAAAAATTCGAAAATAAACCAATAATGCAGCTAGATAGATATTCGAATAACAAATTCAGAGAGGTATTCCACTTTTAAATCGGGTAAAAATTTCAAAAGTTTGGGCTAAGCAGTGCTGGGATCTGGTCACTTTTCTGCAAACCCATTTTTTGCAAATTTTGACAGGTCGGGGGTCATAAAAAATTACAAAATATTGACCAAAAATTCGAAAATAAACCAATAATGCAGCAAGATAGATATTCGAATAACAAATTCAGAGAGGTATTCCACTTTTAAATCGGGTAAAAATTTCAAAAGTTTGGGCTAAGCAGTGCTGGGATCTGGTCACTTTTCTGCAAACCCATTTTTTGCAAATTTTGACAGGTCGGGGGTCATAAAAAATTACAAAATATTGACCAAAAATTCGAAAATAAACCAATAATGCAGCTAGATAGATATTCGAATAACAAATTCAGAGAGGCATTCCACTTTTAAATCGGGTAAAAATTTCAAAAGTTTGGGCTAAGCAGCGCTGGGATCTGGTCACTTTTCTGCAAACCCATTTTTTGCAAATTTTGACAGGTCGGGGGTCATAAAAAATTACAAAATATTGACCAAAAATTCGAAAATAAACCAATAATGCAGCTAGATGGATATTTTAATAGCAAATTCAGAGAGGTATTCCACTTTTAAATCGGGTAAAAATTTCAAAAGGTTTGGGATAAGCAGTGCTGGGATCTGGTCACTTTTCTGCAAACCCATTTTTTGCAAATTTTAACAAGTCGGGGGTCATAAAAAACTACAAAATATTGACCAAAAATTCGAAAATAAACCAATAATGCAGCTAGATAGATATTTTAATAACAAATTCAGAGAGGTATTCCACTTTTAAATCGGGTAAAAATTTCAAAAGTTATGGGCTAAGCAGTGCTGGGTTCTGGTCACTTTTCTGCAAACCCATTTTTTTGCAAATTTTGACAGGTCGGGGGTCATAAAAAATTACAAAATATTGACCAAAAATTCGAAAATAAACCAATAATGCAGCTAGATAGATATTTTAATAACAAATTCAGAGAGGTATTCCACTTTTAAATCGGGTAAAAATTTCAAAAGTTTGGGCTTAGCAGTGCTGGGATCTGGTCACTTTTCTGCAAACCCATTTTTTGCAAATTTTGACAGGTCGGGGGTCATAAAAAATTACCAAATATTGACCAAAAATTCGAAAATAAACCAATAATGCAGCTAGATAGATATTCGAATAACAAATTCAGAGAGGTATTCCACTTTTAAATCGGGTAAAAATTTCAAAAGTTATGGGCTAAGCAGTGCTGGGATCTGGTCACTTTTCTGCAAACCCATTTTTTGCAAATTTTGACAGGTCGGGGGTCATAAAAAATGACGAAACATTGACCAAAAATTCGAAAATAAACCAATGATGTAGCTAGATAGATATTTTAATAACAAATTCAGAGAGGCATTCCACTTTTAAATCGGGTAAAAATTTCAAAAGTTATGGGATAAGCAGTGCTGGGATCTGGTCACTTTTCTGCAAACCCATTTTTTTGCAAATTTTGACAGGTCGGGGGTCATAAAAAACTACAAAATATTGACCAAAAATTCGAAAATAAACCAATAATGCAGCTAGATAGATATTTTAACAACAAATTCAGAGAGGTATTCCACTTTTAAATCGGGTAAAAATTTCAAAAGTTTGGGCTAAGCAGTGCTGGGATCTGGTCACTTTTCTGCAAACCCATTTTTTGCAAATTTTGACAGGTCGGGGGTCATAAAAAATTACAAAATATTGACCAAAAATTCGAAAATAAACCAATAATGCAGCTAAATAGATATTTTAATAACAAATTCAGAGAGGTATTCCACTTTTAAATCGGGTAAAAATTTCAAAAGTTTGGGCTAAGCAGTGCTGGGATCTGGTCACTTTTCTGCAAACCCATTTTTTGCAAATTTTGACAGGTCGGGGGTCATAAAAAATGGCGAAACATTGACCAAAAATTCGAAAATAAACCAATAATGCAGCTAGATAGATATTCGAATAACAAATTCAGAGAGGTACTCCACTTTTAAATCGGGTAAAAATTTCAAAAGTTTGGGCTAAGCAGTGCTGGGATCTGGTCACTTTTCTGCAAACCCATTTTTTGCAAATTTTGACAGGTCGGGGGTCATAAAAAATTACAAAATATTGACCAAAAATTCGAAAATAAACCAATAATGCAGCTAGATAGATATTTTAATAACAAATTCAGAGAGGTATTCCACTTTTAAATCGGGTAAAAATTTCAAAAGTTTGGGCTAAGCAGTGCTGGGATCTGGTCACTTTTCTGCAAACCCATTTTTTGCAAATTTTGACAGGTCGGGGGTCATAAAAAACTACAAAATATTGACAAAAAATTCGAAAATAAACCAATAATGCAGCTAGATAGATATTCGAATAACAAATTCAGAGAGGTATTCCACTTTTAAATCGGGTAAAAATTTCAAAAGTTTGGGCTAAGCAGTGCTGGGATCTGGTCACTTTTCTGCAAACCCATTTTTTGCAAATTTTGACAGGTCGGGGGGTCATAAAAAATTACAAAATATTGACCAAAAATTCGAAAATAAACCAATAATGCAGCAAGATAGATATTCGAATAACAAATTCAGAGAGGTATTCCACTTTTAAATCGGGTAAAAATTTCAAAAGTTTGGGCTAAGCAGTGCTGGGATCTGGTCACTTTTCTGCAAACCCATTTTTTGCAAATTTTGACAGGTCGGGGGGTCATAAAAAATTACAAAATATTGACCAAAAATTCGAAAATAAACCAATAATGCAGCTAGATAGATATTCGAATAACAAATTCAGAGAGGCATTCCACTTTTAAATCGGGTAAAAATTTCAAAAGTTTGGGCTAAGCAGCGCTGGGATCTGGTCACTTTTCTGCAAACCCATTTTTTTGCAAATTTTGACAGGTCGGGGGTCATAAAAAATTAAAAAATATTGACCAAAAATTCGAAAATAAACCAATAATGCAGCTAGATAGATATTTTAATAGCAAATTCAGAGAGGTATTCCACATTTAAATCGGGTAAAAATTTCAAAAGGTTTGGGATAAGCAGTGCTGGGATCTGGTCACTTTTCTGCAAACCCATTTTTTGCAAATTTTAACAAGTCGGGGGTCATAAAAAACTACAAAATATTGACAAAAAATTCGAAAATAAACCAATAATGCAGCTAGATAGATATTTTAATAACAAATTCAGAGAGGTATTCCACTTTTAAATCGGGTAAAAATTTCAAAAGTTATGGGCTAAGCAGTGCTGGGTTCTGGTCACTTTTCTGCAAACCCATTTTTTTGCAAATTTTGACAGGTCGGGGGGTCATAAAAAATTACAAAATATTGACCAAAAATTCGAAAATAAACCAATAATGCAACTAGATAGATATTTTAATAACAAATTCAGAGAGGTATTCCACTTTTAAATCGGGTAAAAATTTCAAAAGTTTGGGCTTAGCAGTGCTGGGATCTGGTCACTTTTCTGCAAACCCATTTTTTGCAAATTTTGACAGGTCGGGGGTCATAAAAAATTACCAAATATTGACCAAAAATTCGAAAATAAACCAATAATGCAGCTAGATAGATATTCGAATAACAAATTCAGAGAGGTATTCCACTTTTAAATCGGGTAAAAATTTCAAAAGTTATGGGCTAAGCAGTGCTGGGATCTGGTCACTTTTCTGCAAACCCATTTTTTGCAAATTTTGACAGGTCGGGGGTCATAAAAAATGACGAAACATTGACCAAAAATTCGAAAATAAACCAATGATGTAGCTAGATAGATATTTTAATAACAAATTCAGAGAGGCATTCCACTTTTAAATCAAGTAAAAATTTCAAAAGTTATGGGATAAGCAGTGCTGGGATCTGGTCACTTTTCTGCAAAACCATTTTTTTGCAAATTTTGACAGGTCGGGGGTCATAAAAAATTACAAAATATTGACCAAAAATTCGAAAATAAACCAATAATGCAGCTAGATAGATATTTTAATAACAAATTCAGAGAGGTATTCCACTTTTAAATCGGGTAAAAATATCAAAAGTTTGGGCTAAGCAGTGCTGGGATCTGGTCACTTTTCTGCAAACCCATTTTTTGCAAATTTTGACAGGTCGGGGGGTCATAAAAAACTACAAAATATTGACCAAAAATTCGAAAATAAACCAATAATGCAGCTAGATAGATATTTTAACAACAAATTCAGAGAGGTATTCCACTTTTAAATCGGGTAAAAACTTCAAAAGTTTGGGCTAAGCAGTGCTGGGATCTGGTCACTTTTCTGCAAACCCATTTTTTGCAAATTTTGACAGGTCGGGGGTCATAAAAAACTACAAAATATTGACCAAAAATTCGAAAATAAACCAATAATGCAGCTAGATAGATATTCGAATAACAAATTCAGAGAGGTATTCCACTTTTAAATCGGGTAAAAATTTCAAAAGTTTGGGCTAAGCAGTGCTGGGATCTGGTCACTTTTCTGCAAACCCATTTTTTGCAAATTTTGACAGGTCGGGGGTCATAAAAAACTACAAAATATTGACCAAAAATTCGAAAATAAACCAATAATGCAGCTAGATAGATATTTTAATAACAAATTCAGAGAGGTATTCCACTTTTAAATCGGGTAAAAATTTCAAAAGTTTGGGCTAAGCAGTGCTGGGATCTGGTCACTTTTCTGCAAACCCAGTTTTTTTGCAAATTTTGACAGGTCGGGGGTCATAAAAAATTACAAAATATTGACCAAAAATTCGAAAAATAAACCAATAATGCAGCTAGATAGATATTTTAATAACAAATTCAGAGAGGTATTCCACTTTTAAATCGGGTAAAAATTTCAAAAGTTTGGGCTTAGCAGTGCTGGGATCTGGTCACTTTTCTGCAAACCCATTTTTTGCAAATTTTGACAGGTCGGGGGTCATAAAAAATTACAAAATATTGACCAAAAATTCGAAAATAAACCAATAATGCAGCTAGATAGATATTTTAACAACAAATTCAGAGAGGTATTCCACTTTTAAATCGGGTAAAAATTTCAAAAGTTATGGGCTAAGCAGTGCTGGGATCTGGTCACTTTTCTGCAAACCCATTTTTTGCAAATTTTGACAGGTCGGGGGTCATAA
>NW_025064455.1:0-299 GCF_018152265.1 Drosophila ficusphila
GTTGATGATCCGCTCCAACGGCAAGGCGCACTCCCCACGCCGCCTGCCGAGCGTGTCTCTTCCAACACGAAGTGGAGCACCCGAGTTTAAAAATTTCCGAGGTCTTTGAACGTTTGTTGACAAAGATGACACTTGCACGATATTGAAAAATTTAACCATTTAATATCGTGTCTAGCTGGAGACGCTTTAGGCACAGTCAGGGCATTTCAAGTAACTGCGGCCAACTATCCCAAGGCTCCATATCTCTGAAGCAGGCACGATAACGATTGTCTGATTTTCTTCTGACAATATCGACACTT
>NW_025064456.1:0-4467 GCF_018152265.1 Drosophila ficusphila
CCAGCCATCAGCTACAGCAGGAACCTGATCGACACAGTCAAACTCTATGATTCGTTGCTGTCATTGGGGATGACAAACGTATAACGAATGCACCATCCTCATTCATCTAATCGCAGAGCAAAGTCGATGCAGGAACAAAAAAGAAAGTGGGAAGAACAGTTGGACATACTTCGCTTCCGCTTTGGAGCGAATGTGAGTCGGCACTGGACAGGCGATACCAACACATGGTCGCCGAAGAGGCTTCAAGCCGAAAAATGTTCAGGCAAGCCAGACTTTCCGAAGAGTGGAAATAAAGTTTTTCATTGATCGCTGCCAGGACTGACTCTTCCCTATTTGTGTTTTGCACATCAGCAGAGCATCAAGTAGGAAACTGCGCTTCTTTCACCCAGCTCTAACAGTGCAGCAGAGGTTCGATTTTGCCAGAAAGTGCCCTTGTAAATTAACTGCCTTCGCAAAGAGGGTCACACGGTCAAGAAATACCAAATCGAACAGGTGCAGGGTGTGCAAATCTTCACACCACACTTTGCTGCACATATACTCGCCCTAAGAAAAATCTCGCGTTGCCGCCTCCTCCTCCAGCCCCACGCTCATGCAAGAGACTCCATCCACTTCACATGTTTTGCATGCGACTGCTTCGGATAGAGTCATTCTTGCCCCAGCTATCGTGAGCGTATTATTATCGGAAAGTGGCCTGAATTTGTTGTGGCTCGAGCGTTGCTTGACTCTGGTTCTAAAATAAGAGTGCCTGACCGAAACGAGCTCGCTCCATAGACTACAAATTAAAAAGAGAGGATGTGTGTATGAGCTTGCGGGGCATTGGTCAAACTAATGCCCAAGCAACAAAGAAATAAATACAATAATTGAAGTCGCGAGTAGAGACAGCCGGTTTGTCGTCCGATTTTTATATTTTAAAAAAAGAATATTTCTGGTTATCATCGGATCAAGCGGTGAACACCAGCGAGGTGGAGGGTGCCTGACAATAATCCGTTTCTTCCATTCTTCTTCAAGCCCCAAAAAATAGACATGCTTATCGGCGCAGATTCATTTTGAAATTCTGTCAGTCGGCCAGATAAAGCAGGGGCCTGAACTTCCCATCTTGCAAAAAAAATGTTCTCAGCTGGATAGTGTCGGGAGATGTACCTCTGAAACCAAAATTCAGGCCCAGAAAATTCAGGACATCTCGCTGTCCAGGAAGAAGCGTTGGAGTCAATCGACACAACCCTGCAGAAATTTTGGTCTGTGGAGGACTTGCCGCCTAAGGCTAAAGTCCAACTACTCTTGAGCAACAACTTTGTGAACAACACTTTGAAGAATACTCAAAGACTGTTGTCAGGAAGATTTTCGGTTCGTCTGCCGTTCAAATCTGACCAGGAATTCTCTTGGTTCTTCGTATGAAGTTGCGAAACGTAAATTTTTGTCTGGAAAGGAGATTGTCCAAAGATCCTTCATTAAAAAAAATGTATCTGGACTTCATGGGAATATGCGTCAATGGGCCATATGTCTTCTACTGATAATAAATTCCAGATGGTCCACACTACTTCATTCCGCATTAATGCGTGCTGCGGCCTCAAAGCACCTCAACCAAGTTGAAGTGGTGTTCGATGCCTTAAGCCGCACATCGACGCAGGTTGCGTTGATTGATATCATGATGGTAGGCCCCACTATTCCAAGAGGAGCTGCCATTCGGCGCTACTTCGGTTCAGAAATGCACAGGTTCGCCCTTGCAGCGGACATTTAAAGATGTATCGCCAAGTGATGATGGTGGACAGAAGCGACCCGAAACTATCAGCTCATAGTGTGGAGACGAGATCCTTCTGAGTCTCTGAAGATCTTTAGATTAAATACCGTGACATACAGAACGTCGCCAGCACCCTTCATGGCAATCCGATGTTTAATGCGGCGGAGAGATGGCGCAAGCTAAGTATCCAAATGCCGCAAGGTCATTCAGAATGATTTTTTATGTTGACGATTTGTTGACAGGCGCCGGATGCGTTGAGAACCTGCAAAGCCTTCGTGATGAAGTTTCTCAGGTTTTGCAAGAGGCAGGTTTCCGAATTGTCAAAGTGGTTTTCAAACTGCTGAAGAAATTCTCCGCATCTGACAGCGCTATCATGCCATTATTGGCTGACTCAGATGTAACTAAAACCTTTTAATTGGTTTGGTTACCTGGTGAGGATTACTTCCAATTTCGATTTGGATGACTCTTTCCAGGATCTTCGTCCGACAAAACGAAACATACTCCGTGACTGCAGACTTTTCGATCCACTGGGCCTGTTGTGTCCTTTGGTCACGAAGGCAAAGATCTTCTACAGGAGCTGTGGCTTCGAAAATTAGATTGGGACGAGTCGCTACCGATGCAGCTACAAACGTCGTGGGAAGCCTTCAAAAACAACTCTGCTGCAACTGCCCAAAGTCAAGGTATCGCGATTCGTTCATACAGATCCGCAAGTCCAGATTGAAATACACGGTTTCGCTGACGCTTCCATGCGAGCATATGGAGCGTGCATCTACGTTCGCACTCAAACTGCTGAAGGTTTAAAAGTCATTACTGACTGCCAAATCCAAAGTAGCTCCCCTCAAGACAGAAAACTTTGCCTCTTGTCGCTGTGTGCAGCTCACCTTCTAGCAGATCTTTAATCGTGTAAGGCCAGTACTAAATTGCCTATCAAAAAGGTGGTCCTATGGACCGACTCAAGGACTCACTCTGCATTGGATCAAAACTCATCCTTCGTCGTTGTCGTTTCCGTCTCAAACCGAGTAGCTGAGATCAAGAGTGGTCCGGAGAATGCAATTTGGCCATTTTCCCACGGGGATTAACCCAGCGGATCAAGTGTCTCGAGGACGTGACGTTGAAGATCTTTTAACGTCCATTTGGTTCGCTGGGCCGTCATTTTTACTCGACACAGAAAGTAGTTGGCGTAAATCAGCATTTCGAACTTCCTTCAGAAGTTGTGTCAGTGAAGTTACGCAAGTCGGCGTTAACTCTTGTTGTCATACCAGAGCCCAACTACCTGCTTCAGAAAATCGAGTCCTTTTCGTCGCACCTAAAGCTGCTGAGAGTTTTCGTGTGGGTTTTAAGATTTATTTGGAGGTGTAAGAAGATTGTACAGCCTTTCGAAAAAAGCATTACGCCAAGAGAATTGAATTTTGCGTTTGAAAATTGTAGAAGTCATCCAATCTCACAGAATTCTGTGACGACATAAGCAAAATTCGGAAAAGAAACCGGTATCGAAAAAATAAATCAGATTGGTGCTCTTCGACATTATTGCGGATTGGTGGTCGGTTGATGAATGCTCTATCACGTACGAAGCCAAATTTCCGTTGTTGCTAACAAAAGCTCACAGTTTGTTAAAACCTACGTGTCGTATCTGCACGTTACAAATTGTCACGCTGGTCCTCGAGCTCTTGTGAGTCTCCTGCGAGAAAGTCTGGTTGGTCAATGCTCAGACGTATGTCGCCGAACCGTTCGTTCGTGCATGCGCTGCTTTCGATGCAAGCCACAACTCTTGACGCAAATTATGGGGAACTTGCCATCAGACAGACTCCCGAGCTCTCCGCCCTTTCCATCTGTGGCGTCGATTTTGTGGGCCATTTGCTAACGTATCGTATCCGTGGTAAACCACCGTACAAGTCATATGTGGCCTTGTTTGTGTGTTTTGCGTCCAAAACGGTCCACTTAGTTTTAGTGTCTGACCTTACCACTGATGCATTTCTATTGGCTTTCCAAAGGTTCGTGAGTCGTAGCGGGATTCCGGAGAAGGTGTGGTGCGACAACGCGACGAACTTCGTCGGCGCCGGATCGGCATCTGAGAGAGTTCCGGGCCCGTCTGGAGGAGCAGGGGAGCGGTATCGAAAGCATTCGCGTCCGAAAAGAATGCGAGTTTGCGTTCATACCGCCCAGAGCACCTCACTTCGGCGGTCTATGGGAAAGTAGGTGTGAGATCTGCAAAGCACCTGTTCCTTCCGGACGGTCGGTCACGACCTCTTGACCACAGAGGGCTCGGAACTCTCCTCGCCAGCGTGGAGGCGGTGCTGAACTTGAGGCCCATCGGGCGCTAAGCAGCGACCCCAGCGACGTTTAAGCCCTAACCCCTGGGCATCTCCAGATTGGCGGCCCGCTTATCGCTCCACCACCGTCAGCACTCCCGGACCAGATCAGCCCCCGACCTGCCAGCGAAGATGGCCCAGTGTCTCGTCGCTCAGGCACAGGGACCAGCAGCGATGGTCCCAGGAGTACGTCTCCAGCCTGCAGACGAGGCAAAAATGGAACCAGGAGGTCCAAAGCACGTCGTCGTGAAACTCTCGTCTGTCGTCGGCGAGGACCAATTTGCCACCCCAGCAGTGGAGGATCGGGCGCGTAGTGGCGGTGCGTCGGCGCTGACGGGATGGTCCAAGTGGCGGACATCAAGACGGCAGAGGGGACGCTTAGGCGACGATCCATCGTTTATTTCTGTTTATGATGTTGTC
>NW_025064457.1:0-9313 GCF_018152265.1 Drosophila ficusphila
AGGTTACCTCGACCCAACTGGGTCTGTTTAGCGCCCCCTATCTGAGCTTAGAGGCTCACTTATCAACCCGGCTCCTTCGATAAGGTTAAGGAGCTTTATCGGTCGATGCTTCCAGAGGTCCCAAGTGTAAGGAGCCTGGACCCGAGGGTTTCTGCTCCTCAGGCTACTTGAGTGCTGGGCAATCTGCTATTATGTGTAGGGAGGTTTCATCCTCGCTATCACAGAATCACCATGTTTTTCTGTTGTAATCTCTATATTAAATAGGTGTCTCCTTAGTTTGCAGTGTCCGTTTGGTAAACGGTAACTATCCCTAAGTGATCTCTTCCTAGTAGTATAAGGGTCTTAAACCTCTTCATGTCATAATTGACGATGAGGGTTTTGGCTGTCTTTGGCCTGTGGTGTCTACCCAGCAGGCTTGCCTCATATGTACCTCTTCCGTTCTTAGGTAATCTTTGACTGTGTGTCTGCCTATGCCACAGTAAGGCTCGGGTCCTATAAGGGGGTCGTTCCGCCCCTAGTTTTGCTAGCCTGTCGGCTAGTTCATTCCCGGATATGTCTTTGTGTCCTGGAATCCATCTTAATGACAGCCTGTTTTGCTGCCCAGAAGGTTCAGCTTTGTTCTTACTTCTCGTAGCAGCTTCGAGGTGATTCTATTGCTGCATAGTGCAGTAATTGCCGCTCGACTGTCCGAGAGGATCGCAATGTCCTTGTTTGTGTACACACGCTTCATATTGAGCTCTGCACACCGTCCTATGGCGCAAACTTCAGCTTGGAATATGCTGGTGTATTGGCCTAACGATTCATGGTACTTGATTCGTGATCCTACTCCACCAAGTCCAGTGCCTTGGTGTGTTAAAGACCCCGTCCGTATGCCATGCTATAGTGTGGTCCATTCTTTCTTGTTGCTCAGATGAGCAGAGAAATTCTTTTTCAAAGATGAATTCTACTGTCATTTCGTCCCTGGGGTGTGAGCTCAGGGAAGTTCGACTAGTGTTTTGCTGCATCCCTGGAACTGAGGATGCGGTCACTGCCATTCACAACAAAGTGATTCTTAGTAGGGTGGCCTTTCGCTGTAACTCTACTACGCAGTGTAGCGGAGTGAGTTCCATGAGAACTTCCAGTGCCGCAGTGGGACAGGTTCTCATTGCTCCTGTCATACATATGCATGCCAGTCTTTGCAGCCTTTGGAGCTATTTCTGTGCGGTAACGAGCCTAGCTCGTTTACCCCAGGCTACTGACCCCATATGTGAGTATTGGCCTCACAATTATAAGGTATAACCATCTGATAATTTGGGGCGAGATCCCCCAAGATTTCCCTGCAATTTTCCGACAGGTGAAGAGAGCCCTGAGGCACTTATCCACTGTCTTTTGCATATGGGTTGCAAACGTTAGCCTCCTGTCGAAGGTAACTCCGAGGTACTTAACTTCCCGGCTTATTGCTACGGGAGTACCTAGTAGTATGATTTGCCTCATCTTCTTTAGTTTGTACTTCTTTGTAAAAGGAACGATGACTGTTTTTGGGGGTTGAGGTTAAGCCCAACTTCCCTGCACCAGTCGAGCGTTATCTTGAGTCCGAGTTGGACAATATCGCAAGCGTTTCTTCTAAATTTCCCTTTGGCTACTATTACTATGTCATCGGCATAGCCCTGACATTGTATTCCTCTGTCGGCGAGTTTCTTTAGTAGTTCATCTACTAGTAGGCTCCACAGTAAAGGAGACAAGACTCCACCTTGCGGACATCCTCTGCTTGTGGCAACGGTCGTTGTGCTGTTGCCAATGGTCGCCATTGCCTGCCTGGAGCTTAACAAGGCTCTAATCCACCTTCTTGTTGTCGCGTCTATATTCCTTCTGGCGAACACCCTTCAAGAGTGTGGCAAAGTTGGTATAGTGCAGTGTCCGTTGAACGACCTGCCCTGTATGCGTGCTGCGTGGGTTGCAGCGGACAGTCCTTAAGAACTGTGCTCCTAATATGGTAGTCTACCAGCTTTTCCAACGTTTCAGGAAAAACGAAGGTAACCTGATAGGTCTGAAGGACTTTGGGTTGGTGATGTCTTTTTTCCCTGCTTTTTGGGGATGAAGACCACCCTAGCTCTACGCCACGCATTTGGAATGTGTTCAATTGCTAGGCTGCAGTGCCAGTAAGGCTCGGGTCCTATAAGGGTCTTTCCGCCCCCTAGTTTTGCTAGCCTGTCGGCTACTTCATTCCCGGATATGTCTTTGTGTCCTGGAATCCATCTTAATGACAGCCTGTTGTTACTGCCCAGAAGGTTCAGCTTTGTCCTTACTTCTCGTACCAGCTTCGAAGTGATTCTATTGCTGCATAGTGCAGTAATTGCCGCTCGATTGTCCGAGAGGATCGCAATGTCCTTGTTTGTGTACCCATCGCTTCATATTGAGCTCTGCACACCGTCCTATGGCGCAAACTTCAGCTTGGAATATGCTGGTGTATTGGCCTAACGATTCATGGTATTTGATTCGTGGTCCTACTACTCCAAGGCCAGTGCCTTGGTGTGTTAAAGACCCGTCCGTATACCATGCTATAGTTTCGACTCGCCATGGAGTGTACTTCCTTCATGGTGGTCCATTCTTTCTTGTTGCTCAGATGAGCAGAGAAATTCTTTTCAAAGATGAATTCTACTGTCATTTCGTCCCTGGGGTGTGAGCTCAGGGGAAGTTCGACTAGTAGTTTTGCTGCATCCCTGGAACTGAGGATGCGGTCACTGCCATTCCCACAAGAAGTGGTTCTTAGTAGGGTGGCCTTCCGCTGTAACTCTACTACGCAGTGTGGGGAGTGAGTTCCATGAGAACTTCCAGTGCCGCAGTGGGACAGGTTCTCATTGCTCCTGTCATACATATGCATGCCAGTCTTTGCAGCCTTTGAGCTGTTTCTGTGCAGTAACGAGCCTAGCTCGTTTACCCCAGGCTACTGACCCATATGTGAGTATTGGCCTCACAATTATAAAGTATATCAATCTGATAATTTGGGGTGAGGTCACCCAAGATTTCCCCGCAATTTTCCGACAGGTGTAGAGAGCCCTGAGGCACTTATCCACTGTCTTTTGCATATGGGTTGCAAACGTTAGCCTCCTGTCGAAGGTAACTCCGAGGTACTTAACTTCCTGGCTTATTGCTACGGGAGTACCTAGTAGTATGAGTTGTCTCATCTTCTTCAGTTTGTACTTCTTTGAAAAGGAACAATGACTGTTTTGCGGGGTTGAGGTTAAGCCCAACTTCCCTGCACCAGTCGAGCGTTATCTTGAGTCCGAGTTGGACAATATCGCAAAGCGTTTCTTCAAATTCCCCTTTGGCTACTATTTCTATGTCATCGGCATAGCCCTGACACTGTATTCCTCTGTCGGCGAGTTTCTTTAGTAGTTCATCTACTAGTAGGCTCCACAGTAAAGGAGACAAGACTCCACCTTGCGGACATCCTCTGCTAATGGCAACGGTCATTGTGCTGTTGCCAATGGTCGCCATTGCCTGCCTGGAGCTTCAACAAGGCTCGAATCCACCTTCTTGTTGTCGCGTCTATATTCCTTCTGGCGACCGTTGTACAGCATCATGCGAGTAATCGTCAAAGGCTCCCTCTATATCCAAAAAGGCGCAGATTGCAACTTCTTTGTTGGCTACTACCAAAGTTGGTACAGTGCAGTGTCTGTTGAACGACCTGCCCTGTATGCGTGCTGCGTGGGTTGCAGCGGACAGTCCTTAAGAACTGTGCTCCTAATGTGGTAGTCTACCAGCTTTTCCAACGTTTTAAGGCAAAAACGAGGTTAAGCTGATAGGTCTGAAGGACTTTGGGTTGGTGATGTCTTTCTTCCCTGCTTTGGGGATGAAGACCACCCTAGCTCTTACCCCACGCATTTGGGATGTGTCCAATTGCTAGGCTGCTTAGCATCAGCTCCTTAAGCGGGTAAGGTAGGTCCAGTTCCTGCTGCAGGAATGATGGAGAGATACCATCCTGACCATGTGACTTAAAATGGCTGGAAGGTCCCATTGCCCATTTAAGTCTCTCCGGAGAGACTAGTGACTTGGCAATTGCCCAGTCCTCTGCGCTTGGTCTGAAGTGTCTTGAATTGGACGATGCCTCCATTGGTTGGACGTATCTTCCGCCAGGGGTGAGCTCCGGGGAAGTGTGTTTTAAAGAGTAAAGCTAGTTTATCCCTGTCGTCGGAAGTGTAAGAGTTGTCCACATTTCCCTCAGGGCTAGGTTACTCTGCGTGCAGCTTTGGCCATAGCCTTCTGCAATCTTGCCCCTTCATGGGCAGTGCTGATTGCCCCACAGAAGTCTCTGTAGTTCTTCCGTTTGGCCTTCCTGATCTCTTTGTTGTACAGCGTCAGGCTTTGTTTGTATTGTCTCCAGTTATCCTCGCTCGTTTTTGCTCTGTTGAAGAGCCGGCGGGTGGAGATTTGGAGCCATTTCCAGGTTGTCATTCCACCATGGGGCGTCTCTATCTGCCTTCCGTCTGCCAAGAGGGCACTTTGTCCTCAAAAGCATTGGTTGAGCTTTTGTGTATACTGACGGTTCGTTAGAGAGATTGAGCTCAAAAGAGGACTTGAACCAATCCCAGTTTGTTTTCTTGGGATTCCTTTTGGGGGCGTCCCTAGCGGTGTTGAAGTCTAATTCAAATCTAATGATTCGGTGATCCGACATTGATTCCTCTGGCGACACGTGCCCAGTTCTTAATAAGTAGTCCTGAGACCTGCTAATCAGAGTTATGTCTAGGACCTTCTCTAACTCTAGTAATGAATGTCGGTGTGGACCCGACATTACCGACTCTAGGTTACTATTTACAATAAACTCTATTAGCTGCTCACCTCTGGTTTTTGACGTCTTGTGCTTCCCCATATCACGTGATGTGCATTGGCGTCACCTTTTTATCCTTAAAAAAAGAGAGCTTACAAAAATTTTTAATATTTATTTATTTTTTCCCAATAAACTAAATATCACTATGCTGCCACATGGTTGCCACATCTTGTCAACACACACACACACACAGATTCCCCT
Source organism: Drosophila ficusphila (assembly GCF_018152265.1). Lineage (NCBI taxonomy): Eukaryota > Metazoa > Arthropoda > Insecta > Diptera > Drosophilidae > Drosophila > Drosophila ficusphila. Next base: position 5,009 of record NW_025064457.1, read on the forward strand.
CAACTTAACCACAACAACACAAACATCAGTTATTATTATTACACCTTCACACTTATATTTACCACTATATTCTCCCTATACCCAAATTTTTTTTCCCCAAACCAGAAATAAGACCATTTCGTATTTCTCAAAGAATTCTTTTAAAGCACAAGATATTTACCAAAACCTTTAAATTTAAATAATCAAAATACTTGTACTAATTATTTTTTTTTATTAATTTTAATTGCGCAAATACGTAGTCTTTAACCTAATTTTAAGGAAAACCATAGTAGAAAAGAGCCAAAACCAGACTAGGTCTCAGGAGTAGCACCAGCCTACTTGGAAATTAGGGAAGAAGAAATTTTGATCATGGATTCGGAGTAACGCATCGGGGGGTTCTGGGACCACTAGTCCCACCAATAGTGCCGTTAACAATCTAGGGAATGCTAGCACGATCATAACCACTTCGACTACCACCACCCGGAATACTACTTTAAACCCCACTGACATTCTTGCCTTTGTTAAACAGTTGCCTACCTTTCGAGGGAACACCAGGTACCCTCCAGAAATTCATCGTGGGCGTTGAGGAAATAATCATGTTAATAAGGGTTATAAGGGGTATTTTATATCGCTCCGCCGAGTAACTAAAAATACATCGAAAATATCTGATTTCTATTTCCCACCGAAATTCGCTCAGGATACGCGGGGTAATCCTGCTCATGTTGCATCTATTATTATTATTATTAGGGGAAAAGGTTACCTCGACCCAACTGGATCTATTGTCCCCCTATCTGAGCTTAGAGCTCACCCCATCAACCCGGCTCCTTCGATAAGGTTAAGGAGCTTTATCGGGTCGATGCTTCCAGAGGTCCCAAGTGTATGAACCTGGACCCGAGGGTTCTGCTCCTCAGGCTACTTAGTGCTCAAGCAATCTGCTATTGTGTGTAGGGAGGTTCCATCCTCTTTATCACAGAATCTGCATGTTTTTCTGTTTGTAATCTCTATATTAAATAGGTGTCTCCTTAGTTTGCAGTGTCCGGTTAGTAATGCCGGTAACTATCCTAAGTGATCTTCTTCCCTAGTAGTATAAGTTTCTTAAACCTCTTCATGTCATAATTGACGATGAGGGTTTTGGCTTGTCTTTGGCCTGTGGTGTCTACCCAGCAGGCTTGCCTCATATTGCCTACTCTTCCGTTTCTTAGGTAATCTTTGACTGTGTGTCTGCCTATGCCACAGTAAGGCTCGGGTCCATAAGGGGTCGTTCCGCCCCCTAGTTTTGCTAGCCTGTCGGCCAGTTCATTCCCCGGATATGTCTTTGTGTCCTGGAATCCATCTTAATGACAGCCTGTTTTTGCTGCCCAGAAGGTTCAGCTTTGTTCTTACTTCTCGTAGCAGCTTCGAGGTGATTCTATTGCTGCATAGTGCAGTAATTGCCGCTCGACTGTCCGAGAGGATCGCAATATCCTTGTTTGTGTACCCATCGCCTTCATAATGAGCTCTGCTCACCGTCCTATGGCGCAAACTTCAGCTTGGAATATGCTGGGTGTATTGGCCTAACGATTCATGGTATTTGATTCGTGGTCCTACTACTCCAAGGCCAGTGCCTTGGTGTGTTAAAGACCCGTCCGTATACCATGCTATAGTTTGTTTCGCCATGGAGTGTACTTCCTTCATGGTGGTCCATTCTTTCTTGTTTACTCCAGATGAGCAGAGAAATTCTTTTTCAAAGATGAATTCTACTGTCATTTCGTCCCTGGGGTGTGAGCTCAGAAGTTCGACTATTAGTTTTGCTGCATCCCCAGAACTGAGGATGCGGTCACTGCCATTCCCACAAGAAGTGGTTCTTAGTAGGGTGGCCTTCCGCTGTCACTCTACTACCCAGTGTAGGGAGTGAGTTGCATGAGAACTTCCAGTGCCGCAGTGGGACAGGTTCTCATTGCTCCCTGTCATACATATGCATGCCAGTCTTTTGCAGCCTTTGAGCTGTTTTTGTGCGGTAATGAGCCTAGCTCGTTTACTCCCAGGGCTGACCCATATGTGGAGTATTGGCCTCACAATTATAAAGTGATAACATCTGATAATTTGGGGGTGAGGTCACCCAAGATTTCCCGCAATTTTCCGACAGGTGGGAGAGCCCTGAGGCACTTATCCACTGTCTTTTGCATATGGGTTGCAAACGTTAAAGGCCTTCTGTCGAAGGTAACTCCGAGGTACTTTCTAACTTCCCGGCTTATTGCTACGGGAGTACCTAGTAGCATGATTTGCCTCATCTTCTTTAGTTTTTACTTCTTTTGTAAAAGGAACGATGACTGTTTTAGGGTTGAGGTTAAGCCCAACTTCCTGCACCAGTTGAGCGTTATCTTGAGTCCGAGTTGGACAATATCAAAGCGTTTCTTCAAATTTCCCTTGGCTACAATTACTATGTCATCAGGCATAGCCCTGACATTGTATTCCTCTGTCGGCGAGTTTCTTTAGTAGTTCATCTACTAGTAGGCTCCACAGTAAAGGAGACAAGACTCCACCTTGCGGACATCCTCTGCTTGTGGCAACGGTCATTGTGCTGTTGCCAATGGTCGCCATTGCCTGCCTGGAGCTGCACAAGGCTCCAATCCACCTTCGTTGTCGCGTCTATATTCCTTCTGGCGAGGGCCGCCAAGACAGCATCATGCGACGCATTGTCAAAGGCTCCCTCTATATCCAGAAATGGGCAGATTGCAACTTCTTTGTTGTCCACTACCCCTTCAGAGTGTGACAAAGTTGGTACAGTGCAGTGTCCGTTGAACGACCTGCCCTGTATGCGTGCTGCGTGGGTTGCAGCGGACAGTCCTTAAGAACTGTGCTCTAATATGGTAGTCTACCAGCTTTTCCAACGTTTTAAGGAAAAACGAAGGTAACCTGATAGGTCTGAAGGACTTTGGGTTGGTGATGTCTTTCTTCCTGCTTTGGGATGAAGACCACCCAAGCTCTACGCCACGCATTTGGGATGTGCTGTAGTATGCTCACATATTGGGTACCCTCTGTACCAGCCTACATATATTCAATTACAATGTTGCGAGTTATACATAAGCCAAGCGGGGCTGCTGCGCAGCCGAGGGCATGTCTATACTCTAGACATATGTCCAGCGGAGAGTAAAATCGGATGTTCCTGAGTAGGACCTAGCCTGCTCCAGCTCTTAATAAATATATTAAACCGGAATAACTTTGTGCGTTTTAATAAAGACTTTTGTTATTACATGGCAACCGTGACATAGTCACAATCTTCCGGACGAAGTCAATCTTGATGGCGTTCATTCCCATTGTTGGCCTCCATCTAAACGATTTTGGTTCGTCAAGTGAAAAGTTAATAAATGTGCGAAATGTGGCCACATCCTCTAAACTGATTTCGGTTCGACAAGTGAAAAATTAATAAATGTGTGAATATATTAAAAACGGAAAACCAGAAAATTAGAAGAAAATTACCAGCCTGTGCGATGACCCAGTACCGGCCCCGCCTCATCAAGGCCAAAAAAAAACAATAATAAAAAAAAAATATAATACAATCATCAGCCTGTGAGGACCAGCACCGGCACCGCCTGAGCCCAGAGGCCCAGGACATCAATGCGTGAGGGCAGGCCGTCCCCGCGCCGACGCTGGAGGAACACAATGTGTGGAAGCATGGCAAAGCCCCCTGCACCTACGCGGGAAAACCAAAAGTGTGGGTGGCATGGCAAAGCCCCCTACACCAACGATGGAAGAAGGAAGCCATATTAAAAGCGCGGGAGGCTTGGACCGCCCCCTGGCCGCCGTTAGAGGAACAGGAACAATCAATAAAAAAAAAAAAAAAAATTTTTTTTGAAATGAAATACCTTATTACACATATTTTATGAAGTAAATCCCAATTTGGCACAAGGCGTTTGCAAGTCTTATTGGTAAAATTAATTACTAACAAAAAAAAACCCCATCCCCACCATAAAAAGCTCACCACTAATAATATGAGATGGTTAAACTTAAAATAAGAAATTAAAGTACTTTAAAATGTAAACCAGTTTGAAAATTTGTCTATGTAAGCCATCTCATATACATTAACAACTCACACCACCAGATAGGAATCAAGATAATTTTATTTTTATCTTTTACTACATTTTATCTTTTTTACTACATTTATCCACAAAATTTATAGATTCACCAAATGTGATCAATTTATAAAAAGTATGCGAATTTTATTATATATTTTCATAATGAGTCACGTTTTATATTTCGTTTGATATTTTTTTTTTTTTTATTAATTCAGACTCTTTTTAGAGTTTAGAACAACTCTATGAGTTGGTCATTGCTTTCCTGGTTATT
>NW_025064458.1:0-590 GCF_018152265.1 Drosophila ficusphila
TTCTACTTATTCATTTACATTACTCGAGAATTATTTCAATTTTTAGCGTTGCGCTATCTGATGCAATCGATAGCTATTTACGCAATATGGCACAATTAAATTGTTATTGACAAAGTCGCAATATTTCGAAAAAAAGATGATGAAATATTGCTGGGTTTAACATATATAAACTAAAAGAAATACCAGGTGGCTAAAGCCCAGGTACAAAGTATATTCAAATTGTGGAATCATCTGTATCTGTCAATATTACTTCCCTATGGTGTGCTGACAGAACCACTTCTGAACCTGTGAAAGTAACAATTAATCATTAACCATCGTCAAATGAATCGATGGTGCTTTCTGATAAAACTAGCTCCCTTAAGTTGGCAAACAATGATCAAACTGGGTAGAGCAAAATAATTATCAAGCCTTGATTTAATGTCAAATTTTAATCTCATCAAACCTGTCAGAAGTTCAAACATTTTCTCTTTATGTTTCAACGAACAATGGTTCGTATTGCCTCACGCGATACAATTCGGTTCATAGTTCTTCCCTTTATATTATAAGAATAAAGTTATATTTAAATGAATTATTTCAGTTACAATTATAAT
>NW_025064459.1:0-12346 GCF_018152265.1 Drosophila ficusphila
GTGACCAGATCCCAGCACTGCTTAGCCCATAACTTTTGAAATTTTTACCCGATTTAAAAGTGGAATACCTCTCTGAATTTGTTATTAAAATATCTATCTAGCTGCATTATTGGTTTATTTTCGAATTTTTGGTCAATATTTTGTAATTTTTTATGACCCTCGACCTGTCAAAATTTGGAAAAAATGGGTTTGCAGAAAAGTGACCAGATCCCAGCACTGCTTAGCCCATAACTTTTGAAATTTTTACCCGATTTAAAAGTGGAATACCTCTCTGAATTTGTTATTAAAATATCTATCTAGCTGCATTATTGGTTTATTTTCGAATTTTTGGTCAATATTTTGTAATTTTTTATGACCCCTCGACCTGTCAAAATTTGCAAAAATGGGTTTGCAGAAAAGTGACCAGATCCCAGCACTGCTTAGCCCATAACTTTTGAAATTTTTACCCGATTTAAAAGTGGAATACCTCTCTGAATTTGTTATTAAAATATCTATCTAGCTGCATTATTGGTTTATTTTCGAATTTTTGGTCAATATTTTGTAATTTTTTATGACTCCTCGACCTGTCAAAATTTGCAAAAAAATGGGTTTGCAGAAAAGTGACCAGATCCCAGCACTGCTTAGCCCATAACTTTTGAAATTTTTACCCGATTTAAAAGTGGAATACCTCTCTGAATTTGTTATTAAAATATCTATCTAGCTGCATTATTGGTTTATTTTCGAATTTTTGGTCAATATTTTGTAATTTTTTATGACCCTCGACCTGTCAAAATTTGCAAAAAATGGGTTTGCAGAAAAGTGACCAGATCCCAGCACTGCTTAGCCCATAACTTTTGAAATTTTTACCCGATTTAAAAGTGGAATACCTCTCTGAATTTGTTATTAAAATATCTATCTAGCTGCATTATTGGTTTATTTTCGAATTTTTGGTCAATATTTTGTAATTTTTTATGACCCCCGACCTGTCAAAATTTGCAAAAAATGGGTTTGCAGAAAAGTGACCAGATCCCAGCACTGCTTAGCCCATAACTTTTGAAATTTTTACCCGATTTAAAAGTGGAATACCTCTCTGAATTTGTTATTAAAATATCTATCTAGCTGCATTATTGGTTTATTTTCGAATTTTTGGTCAATATTTTGTAATTTTTTATGACCTCGACCTGTCAAAATTTGCAAAAAATGGGTTTGCAGAAAAGTGACCAGATCCCAGCACTGCTTAGCCCATAACTTTTGAAATTTTTACCCGATTTAAAAGTGGAATACCTCTCTGAATTTGTTATTAAAATATCTATCTAGCTGCATTATTGGTTTATTTTCGAATTTTTGGTCAATATTTTGTAATTTTTTATGACCCTCGACCTGTCAAAATTTGCAAAAAATGGGTTTGCAGAAAAGTGACCAGATCCCAGCACTGCTTAGCCCATAACTTTTGAAATTTTTACCCGATTTAAAAGTGGAATACCTCTCTGAATTTGTTATTAAAATATCTATCTAGCTGCATTATTGGTTTATTTTCGAATTTTTGGTCAATATTTTGTAATTTTTTATGAGACCTCTCGACCTGTCAAAATTTGCAAAAAATGGGTTTGCAGAAAAGTGACCAGATCCCAGCACTGCTTAGCCCATAACTTTTGGAAATTTTTACCCGATTTAAAAGTGGAATACCTCTCTGAATTTGTTATTAAAATATCTATCTAGCTGCATTATTGGTTTATTTTCGAATTTTTGGTCAATATTTTGTAATTTTTTATGACCCCTGACCTGTCAAAATTTGCAAAAAATGGGTTTGCAGAAAAGTGACCAGATCCCAGCACTGCTTAGCCCATAACTTTTGAAATTTTTACCCGATTTAAAAGTGGAATACCTCTCTGAATTTGTTATTAAAATATCTATCTAGCTGCATTATTGGTTTATTTTCGAATTTTTGGTCAATATTTTGTAATTTTTTATGACCTCCGACCTGTCAAAATTTGCAAAAAATGGGTTTGCAGAAAAGTGACCAGATCCCAGCACTGCTTAGCCCATAACTTTTGAAATTTTTACCCGATTTAAAAGTGGAATACCTCTCTGAATTTGTTATTAAAATATCTATCTAGCTGCATTATTGGTTTATTTTCGAATTTTTGGTCAATATTTTGTAATTTTTTATGACCTCGACCTGTCAAAATTTGCAAAAAATGGGTTTGCAGAAAAGTGACCAGATCCCAGCACTGCTTAGCCCATAACTTTTGAAATTTTTACCCGATTTAAAAGTGGAATACCTCTCTGAATTTGTTATTAAAATATCTATCTAGCTGCATTATTGGTTTATTTTCGAATTTTTGGTCAATATTTTGTAGTTTTTTATGACCTCTGACCTGTCAAAATTTGCAAAAAATGGGTTTGCAGAAAAGTGACCAGATCCCAGCACTGCTTAGCCCATAACTTTTGAAATTTTTACCCGATTTAAAAGTGGAATACCTCTCTGAATTTGTTATTAAAATATCTATCTAGCTGCATTATTGGTTTATTTTCGAATTTTTGGTCAATATTTTGTAATTTTTTATGACCTCGACCTGTCAAAATTTGCAAAAAATGGGTTTGCAGAAAAGTGACCAGATCCCAGCACTGCTTAGCCCATAACTTTTGAAATTTTTACCCGATTTAAAAGTGGAATACCTCTCTGAATTTGTTATTAAAATATCTATCTAGCTGCATTATTGGTTTATTTTCGAATTTTTGGTCAATATTTTGTAATTTTTTATGACCCCCGACCTGTCAAAATTTGCAAAAAATGGGTTTGCAGAAAAGTGACCAGATCCCAGCACTGCTTAGCCCATAACTTTTGAAATTTTTACCCGATTTAAAAGTGGAATACCTCTCTGAATTTGTTATTAAAATATCTATCTAGCTGCATTATTGGTTTATTTTCGAATTTTTGGTCAATATTTTGTAGTTTTTTATGACCCTCGACCTGTCAAAATTTGCCAAAAATGGGTTTGCAGAAAAGTGACCAGATCCCAGCACTGCTTAGCCCATAACTTTTGAAATTTTTACCCGATTTAAAAGTGGAATACCTCTCTGAATTTGTTATTAAAATATCTATCTAGCTGCATTATTGGTTTATTTTCGAATTTTTGGTCAATATTTTGTAATTTTTTATGACCCTCGACCTGTCAAAATTTGCAAAAAATGGGTTTGCAGAAAAGTGACCAGATCCCAGCACTGCTTAGCCCATAACTTTTGAAATTTTTACCCGATTTAAAAGTGGAATACCTCTCTGAATTTGTTATTAAAATATCTATCTAGCTGCATTATTGGTTTATTTTCGAATTTTTGGTCAATATTTTGTAATTTTTTATGACCCTCGACCTGTCAAAATTTGCAAAAAATGGGTTTGCAGAAAAGTGACCAGATCCCAGCACTGCTTAGCCCATAACTTTTGAAATTTTTACCCGATTTAAAAGTGGAATACCTCTCTGAATTTGTTATTAAAATATCTATCTAGCTGCATTATTGGTTTATTTTCGAATTTTTGGTCAATATTTTGTAATTTTTTATGACCCCCGACCTGTCAAAATTTGCAAAAAATGGGTTTGCAGAAAAGTGACCAGATCCCAGCACTGCTTAGCCCATAACTTTTGAAATTTTTAACCCGATTTAAAAGTGGAATACCTCTCTGAATTTGTTATTAAAATATCTATCTAGCTGCATTATTGGTTTATTTTCGAATTTTTGGTCAATATTTTGTAATTTTTTATGACCCTCGACCTGTCAAAATTTGCAAAAAAATGGGTTTGCAGAAAAGTGACCAGATCCCAGCACTGCTTAGCCCATAACTTTTGAAATTTTTACCCGATTTAAAAGTGGAATACCTCTCTGAATTTGTTATTAAAATATCTATCTAGCTGCATTATTGGTTTATTTTCGAATTTTTGGTCAATATTTTGTAATTTTTTATGACTCCTGACCTGTCAAAATTTGCAAAAAAATGGGTTTGCAGAAAAGTGACCAGATCCCAGCACTGCTTAGCCCATAACTTTTGAAATTTTTACCCGATTTAAAAGTGGAATACCTCTCTGAATTTGTTATTAAAATATCTATCTAGCTGCATTATTGGTTTATTTTCGAATTTTTGGTCAATATTTTGTAATTTTTTATGACCCTCGACCTGTCAAAATTTGCAAAAAATGGGTTTGCAGAAAAGTGACCAGATCCCAGCACTGCTTAGCCCATAACTTTTGAAATTTTTACCCGATTTAAAAGTGGAATACCTCTCTGAATTTGTTATTAAAATATCTATCTAGCTGCATTATTGGTTTATTTTCGAATTTTTGGTCAATATTTTGTAATTTTTTATGACCCCCCGACCTGTCAAAATTTGCAAAAAATGGGTTTGCAGAAAAGTGACCAGATCCCAGCACTGCTTAGCCCAAACTTTTGAAATTTTTACCCGATTTAAAAGTGGAATACCTCTCTGAATTTGTTATTAAAATATCTATCTAGCTGCATTATTGGTTTATTTTCGAATTTTTGGTCAATATTTTGTAATTTTTTATGACCCCCGACCTGTCAAAATTTGCAAAAAATGGGTTTGCAGAAAAGTGACCAGATCCCAGCACTGCTTAGCCCATAACTTTTGAAATTTTTACCCGATTTAAAAGTGGAATACCTCTCTGAATTTGTTATTAAAATATCTATCTAGCTGCATTATTGGTTTATTTTCGAATTTTTGGTCAATATTTTGTAGTTTTTTATGACCCTCGACCTGTCAAAATTTGCAAAAAATGGGTTTGCAGAAAAGTGACCAGATCCCAGCACTGCTTAGCCCAAAACTTTTGAAATTTTTACCCGATTTAAAAGTGGAATACCTCTCTGAATTTGTTATTAAAATATCTATCTAGCTGCATTATTGGTTTATTTTCGAATTTTTGGTCAATATTTTGTAATTTTTTATGACCCTCGACCTGTCAAAATTTGCAAAAAATGGGTTTGCAGAAAAGTGACCAGATCCCAGCACTGCTTAGCCCATAACTTTTGAAATTTTTACCCGATTTAAAAGTGGAATACCTCTCTGAATTTGTTATTAAAATATCTATCTAGCTGCATTATTGGTTTATTTTCGAATTTTTGGTCAATATTTTGTAGTTTTTTATGACCCTCGACCTGTCAAAATTTGCAAAAAATGGGTTTGCAGAAAAGTGACCAGATCCCAGCACTGCTTAGCCCATAACTTTTGAAATTTTTACCCGATTTAAAAGTGGAATACCTCTCTGAATTTGTTATTAAAATATCTATCTAGCTGCATTATTGGTTTATTTTCGAATTTTTGGTCAATATTTTGTAATTTTTTATGACCCCCGACCTGTCAAAATTTGTAAAAAATGGGTTTGCAGAAAAGTGACCAGATCCCAGCACTGCTTAGCCCATAACTTTTGAAATTTTTACCCGATTTAAAAGTGGAATACCTCTCTGAATTTGTTATTAAAATATCTATCTAGCTGCATTATTGGTTTATTTTCGAATTTTTGGTCAATATTTTGTAATTTTTTATGACCCCCGACCTGTCAAAATTTGCAAAAAATGGGTTTGCAGAAAAGTGACCAGATCCCAGCACTGCTTAGCCCATAACTTTTGAAATTTTTACCCGATTTAAAAGTGGAATACCTCTCTGAATTTGTTATTAAAATATCTATCTAGCTGCATTATTGGTTTATTTTCGAATTTTTGGTCAATATTTTGTAATTTTTTATGACCCTCGACCTGTCAAAATTTGCAAAAATGGGTTTGCAGAAAAGTGACCAGATCCCAGCACTGCTTAGCCCATAACTTTTGAAATTTTTACCCGATTTAAAAGTGGAATACCTCTCTGAATTTGTTATTAAAATATCTATCTAGCTGCATTATTGGTTTATTTTCGAATTTTTGGTCAATATTTTGTAGTTTTTTATGACCCTCGACCTGTCCCAAAATTTGCAAAAAATGGGTTTGCAGAAAAGTGACCAGATCCCAGCACTGCTTAGCCCATAACTTTTGAAATTTTTACCCGATTTAAAAAGTGGAATACCTCTCTGAATTTGTTATTAAAATATCTATCTAGCTGCATTATTGGTTTATTTTCGAATTTTTGGTCAATATTTTGTAATTTTTTATGACCCTCGACCTGTCAAAATTTGCAAAAAATGGGTTTGCAGAAAAGTGACCAGATCCCAGCACTGCTTAGCCCATAACTTTTGAAATTTTTACCCGATTTAAAAGTGGAATACCTCTCTGAATTTGTTATTAAAATATCTATCTAGCTGCATTATTGGTTTATTTTCGAATTTTTGGTCAATATTTTGTAATTTTTTATGACCCTCGACCTGTCAAAATTTGCAAAAAATGGGTTTGCAGAAAAGTGACCAGATCCCAGCACTGCTTAGCCCATAACTTTTGAAATTTTTACCCGATTTAAAAGTGGAATACCTCTCTGAATTTGTTATTAAAATATCTATCTAGCTGCATTATTGGTTTATTTTCGAATTTTTGGTCAATATTTTGTAATTTTTTATGACCCTCGACCTGTCAAAATTTGCAAAAAATGGGTTTGCAGAAAAGTGACCAGATCCCAGCACTGCTTAGCCCATAACTTTTGAAATTTTTACCCGATTTAAAAGTGGAATACCTCTCTGAATTTGTTATTAAAATATCTATCTAGCTGCATTATTGGTTTATTTTCGAATTTTTGGTCAATATTTTGTAATTTTTTATGACTCCCGACCTGTCAAAATTTGCAAAAAATGGGTTTGCAGAAAAGTGACCAGATCCCAGCACTGCTTAGCCCATAACTTTTGAAATTTTTACCCGATTTAAAAGTGGAATACCTCTCTGAATTTGTTATTAAAATATCTATCTAGCTGCATTATTGGTTTATTTTCGAATTTTTGGTCAATATTTTGTAATTTTTTATGACCCTCGACCTGTCAAAATTTGCAAAAAATGGGTTTGCAGAAAAGTGACCAGATCCCAGCACTGCTTAGCCCATAACTTTTGAAATTTTTACCCGATTTAAAAGTGGAATACCTCTCTGAATTTGTTATTAAAATATCTATCTAGCTGCATTATTGGTTTATTTTCGAATTTTTGGTCAATATTTTGTAATTTTTTATGACCCCCGACCTGTCAAAATTTGCAAAAAAATGGGTTTGCAGAAAAGTGACCAGATCCCAGCACTGCTTAGCCCATAACTTTTGAAATTTTTACCCGATTTAAAAGTGGAATACCTCTCTGAATTTGTTATTAAAATATCTATCTAGCTGCATTATTGGTTTATTTTCGAATTTTTGGTCAATATTTTGTAATTTTTTATGACCTCTCGACCTGTCAAAATTTGCAAAAAATGGGTTTGCAGAAAAGTGACCAGATCCCAGCACTGCTTAGCCCATAACTTTTGAAATTTTTACCCGATTTAAAAGTGGAATACCTCTCTGAATTTGTTATTAGAATATCTATCTAGCTGCATTATTGGTTTATTTTCGAATTTTTGGTCAATATTTTGTAATTTTTTATGACCCTCGACCTGTCAAAATTTGCAAAAATGGGTTTGCAGAAAAGTGACCAGATCCCAGCACTGCTTAGCCCATAACTTTTGAAATTTTTACCCGATTTAAAAGTGGAATACCTCTCTGAATTTGTTATTAAAATATCTATCTAGCTGCATTATTGGTTTATTTTCGAATTTTTGGTCAATATTTTGTAATTTTTTATGACCCTCGACCTGTCAAAATTTGCAAAAATGGGTTTGCAGAAAAGTGACCAGATCCCAGCACTGCTTAGCCCATAACTTTTGAAATTTTTACCCGATTTAAAAGTGGAATACCTCTCTGAATTTGTTATTAAAATATCTATCTAGCTGCATTATTGGTTTATTTTCGAATTTTTGGTCAATATTTTGTAATTTTTTATGACCCCTGACCTGTCAAAATTTGCAAAAAATGGGTTTGCAGAAAAGTGACCAGATCCCAGCACTGCTTAGCCCATAACTTTTGAAATTTTTACCCGATTTAAAAGTGGAATACCTCTCTGAATTTGTTATTAAAATATCTATCTAGCTGCATTATTGGTTTATTTTCGAATTTTTGGTCAATATTTTGTAATTTTTTATGACCCTCGACCTGTCAAAATTTGCAAAAAATGGGTTTGCAGAAAAGTGACCAGATCCCAGCACTGCTTAGCCCATAACTTTTGAAATTTTTACCCGATTTAAAAGTGGAATACCTCTCTGAATTTGTTATTAAAATATCTATCTAGCTGCATTATTGGTTTATTTTCGAATTTTTGGTCAATATTTTGTAATTTTTTATGACCCTCGACCTGTCAAAATTTGCAAAAAATGGGTTTGCAGAAAAGTGACCAGATCCCAGCACTGCTTAGCCCATAACTTTTGAAATTTTTACCCGATTTAAAAGTGGAATACCTCTCTGAATTTGTTATTAAAATATCTATCTAGCTGCATTATTGGTTTATTTTCGAATTTTTGGTCAATATTTTGTAATTTTTTATGACCCCGACCTGTCAAAATTTGCCAAAAATGGGTTTGCAGAAAAGTGACCAGATCCCAGCACTGCTTAGCCCATAACTTTTGAAATTTTTACCCGATTTAAAAGTGGAATACCTCTCTGAATTTGTTATTAAAATATCTATCTAGCTGCATTATTGGTTTATTTTCGGAATTTTTGGTCAATATTTTGTAGTTTTTTATGACCTCCCGACCTGTCAAAATTTGCAAAAAATGGGTTTGCAGAAAAGTGACCAGATCCCAGCACTGCTTAGCCCATAACTTTTGAAATTTTTACCCGATTTAAAAGTGGAATACCTCTCTGAATTTGTTATTAAAATATCTATCTAGCTGCATTATTGGTTTATTTTCGAATTTTTGGTCAATATTTTGTAATTTTTTATGACTCCCTGACCTGTCAAAATTCTGGTAAAAAATGGGTTTGCAGAAAAGTGACCAGATCCCAGCACTGCTTAGCCCAAACCTTTTGAAATTTTTACCCGATTTAAAAGTGGAATACCTCTCTGAATTTGTTATTGAAAATCTATATCTAGCTGCATTATTGGTTTATTTTCGAATTTTTGGTCAATATTTTGTAGTTTTTTATGACCCTCGACCTGTCAAAATTTGCAAAAAATGGGTTTGCAGAAAAGTGACCAGATCCCAGCACTGCTTAGCCCAAACTTTTGAAATTTTTACCCGATTTAAAAGTGGAATACCTCTCTGAATTTGTTATTAAAATATCTATCTAGCTGCATTATTGGTTTATTTTCGAATTTTTGGTCAATATTTTGTAATTTTTTATGACCCTCGACCTGTCAAAATTTGCAAAAAATGGGTTTGCAGAAAAGTGACCAGATCCCAGCACTGCTTAGCCCAAAACTTTTAAAATTTTAACCCAATTAAAAAAGGGGAATACCTCTCTGAATTTGTTATTAAAATATCTATCTAGCTGCATTATTGGTTTATTTTCGAATTTTTGGTCAATATTTTGTAGTTTTTTATGACTCCTGACCTGTCAAAATTTGCAAAAATGGGTTTGCAGAAAAGTGACCAGATCCCAGCACTGCTTAGCCCATAACTTTTGAAATTTTTACCCGATTTAAAAGTGGAATACCTCTCTGAATTTGTTATTAAAATATCTATCTAGCTGCATTATTGGTTTATTTTCGAATTTTTGGTCAATATTTTTGTAAATTTTTTATGACCTCCCGACCTGTCAAAATTTGCAAAAAATGGGTTTGCAGAAAAGTGACCAGATCCCAGCACTGCTTAGCCCATAACTTTTGAAATTTTTACCCGATTTAAAAGTGGAATACCCCTCTGAATTTGTTATTAAAATATCTATCTAGCTGCATTATTGGTTTATTTTCGAATTTTTGGTCAATATTTTGTAATTTTTTATGACCTCGACCTGTCAAAATTTGCAAAAATGGGTTTGCAGAAAAGTGACCAGATCCCAGCACTGCTTAGCCCATAACTTTTGAAATTTTTACCCGATTTAAAAGTGGAATACCTCTCTGAATTTGTTATTAAAATATCTATCTAGCTGCATTATTGGTTTATTTTCGAATTTTTGGTCAATATTTTGTAATTTTTTATGACCCCTCGACCTGTCAAAATTTGCAAAAAATGGGTTTGCAGAAAAGTGACCAGATCCCAGCACTGCTTAGCCCAAACTTTTGAAATTTTTACCCGATTTAAAAGTGGAATACCTCTCTGAATTTGTTATTAAAATATCTATCTAGCTGCATTATTGGTTTATTTTCGAATTTTTGGTCAATATTTTGTAATTTTTTATGACTTCGACCTGTCAAAATTTGCAAAAAAATGGGTTTGCAGAAAAGTGACCAGATCCCAGCACTGCTTAGCCCATAACTTTTGAAATTTTTACCCGATTTAAAAGTGGAATACCTCTCTGAATTTGTTATTAAAATATCTATCTAGCTGCATTATTGGTTTATTTTCGAATTTTTGGTCAATATTTTGTAATTTTTTATGACCCTCGACCTGTCAAAATTTGCAAAAAATGGGTTTGCAGAAAAGTGACCAGATCCCAGCACTGCTTAGCCCAAACTTTTGAAATTTTTACCCGATTTAAAAGTGGAATACCTCTCTGAATTTGTTATTAAAATATCTATCTAGCTGCATTATTGGTTTATTTTCGAATTTTTGGTCAATATTTTGTAATTTTTTATGACCCCTCGACCTGTCAAAATTTGCAAAAAATGGGTTTGCAGAAAAGTGACCAGATCCCAGCACTGCTTAGCCCATAACTTTTGAAATTTTTACCCGATTTAAAAGTGGAATACCTCTCTGAATTTGTTATTAAAATATCTATCTAGCTGCATTATTGGTTTATTTTCGAATTTTTGGTCAATATTTTGTAATTTTTTATGACCCCTCGACCTGTCAAAATTTGCAAAAATGGGTTTGCAGAAAAGTGACCAGATCCCAGCACTGCTTAGCCCATAACTTTTGAAATTTTTACCCGATTTAAAAGTGGAATACCTCTCTGAATTTGTTATTAAAATATCTATCTAGCTGCATTATTGGTTTATTTTCGAATTTTTGGTCAATATTTTGTAATTTTTTATGACCCCCGACCTGTCAAAATTTGGCAAAAATGGGTTTGCAGAAAAGTGACCAGATCCCAGCACTGCTTAGCCCATAACTTTTGAAATTTTTACCCGATTTAAAAGTGGAATACCTCTCTGAATTTGTTATTAAAATATCTATCTAGCTGCATTATTGGTTTATTTTCGAATTTTTGGTCAATATTTTGTAATTTTTTATGACCCCTGACCTGTCAAAATTTGCAAAAAATGGGTTTGCAGAAAAGTGACCAGATCCCAGCACTGCTTAGCCCATAACTTTTGAAATTTTTACCCGATTTAAAAGTGGGAATACCCTCTCTGAATTTGTTATTATAAAATATCTATCTAGCTGCATTATTGGTTTATTTTCGAATTTTTGGTCAATATTTTGTAATTTTTTATGACCTCCGACCTGTCAAAATTTGGAAAAAATGGGTTTGCAGAAAAGTGACCAGATCCCAGCACTGCTTAGCCCATAACTTTTGAAATTTTTACCCGATTTAAAAGTGGAATACCTCTCTGAATTTGTTATTAAAATATCTATCTAGCTGCATTATTGGTTTATTTTCAGAATTTTTGGTCAATATTTTGTAATTTTTTATGACCTCTGACCTGTCAAAATTTGCAAAAAAATGGGTTTGCAGAAAAGTGACCAGATCCCAGCACTGCTTAGCCCATAACTTTTGAAATTTTTACCTGATTTAAAAGTGGAATACCTCTCTGAATTTGTTATTAAAATATCTATCTAGCTGCATTATTGGTTTATTTTCGAATTTTAAGGTCAATACCTTTCGAACTTTAGTCATATTTTGTGAATTTAGGGCTTAAATTTGCAAAAAATGGGGCAGAAAAGTTGACCCAACCCAGCACTGCTTAGCCCATAACTTTGAAACTTTTTACCCGATTTAAAAGTCGCATACCTCACTGGAAAATTTGGTGTTAAACTCTCGATCTACTCCCATTATTATTTTTTTTCGAGTTTTTGGTCAATATTTTGTACATTGTTTTATGACCCCCATTTTCTGTCCAATTTTTGTCAATATTTTTTCAATTATTATGGACGTTTGACCTGTCAAAATTAAAAGGGTGCTCGCAGATATGTCCAGACCCACTGTATTCTCTAGCCTATAACTTTTTTTGAAATTTTTACCCTATTTAAAAGTGCGGGAATACCCCTCTGAAACAGCATAGAATATCGATCTAGCTGCATTATTGGTTTATTTTCGAATTTTTG
>NW_025064460.1:0-33485 GCF_018152265.1 Drosophila ficusphila
CCTACACCGAACACGCCAAGAGGAAGACGGTCACAGCCATGGACGTTGTGTACGCCCTGAAAGGCAAGGCCGCACCCTGTACGGTTTCGGCGGTTAAACAAATCGTACAGCAGCCTGTACATCAATAAGCAATCGGTCCTTTTCAGGACCACAAATTCATATTTTAAAGGAGATGAATTTTCAATTATATCTGTCTTTATTGGTTAAATGTATTTTTTTTAAATATTAATATAGCCAATGCTCAAAAAAAAAAAACTGGAAATATTAAACTGCACTCTTAAATGTAATGTTTGATTATTGTTGCCTGAAAGCAGACATCTGTTTTATTTTGCGCAGCTGCTGCTTTTGTGTCTTGCAGACTGTACTGAGGAACTGCCATGTTTAATTAAACGCTACTGCGAATGCGTTCAGTTTCCGCTATGATTACCGATTACTAACAATACAGAGCCTTGGATCAGTTTTTTTTGTTTGTCTTGACGGCACGTGGCACTGTTAACGAAGTATTCCAATTTTAATCGGAGTTAAAAACATTAAAAAATATATATATTGGCGAAAGCTAATACTGATTCTTATTCTATAATATCTCTATATGCATTTGAAAATCTTAACAATTCTTTGTTCAAAACTTGGTCGTCCTGAAAAGGACGGTTGGGTTTTTGTTATGTACATGACGAAGTCGCTCTCCTTCGTTTTTAGAACGTTTAAGCCTTCTTCTCGGTCTTTTTGGGCAACAGAACAGCTTGGATGTTGGGCAACACTCCACCCTGTGCAATGGTTACGCCAGAGAGCAGTTTGTTCAACTCCTCGTCGTTGCGGATGGCCAGCTGCAGATGACGCGGAATGATCCTAGTCTTCTTGTTGTCACGAGCTGCATTGCCAGCCAACTCGAGAACCTCAGCGGCCAGATATTCCATCACGGCAGCCAGATAAACTGGAGCGCCGGCACCAACACGCTCGGCATAGTTTCCCTTGCGAAGCAGACGGTGAATACGGCCCACTGGGAACTGAAGACCAGCACGGTTGGAGCGGGACTTTGCCTTTCCCTTCACTTTGCCACCTTTTCCACGACCAGACATTTTGCTTTACTTCTCACTAAATTCACTTTTCACACGGGAAACAAATGTTTGTGAGCCAGGCAGCTGGCGGCCAGACATTTATACTTTTTCGACCGACAGCGCGTTCGTTTAGGGGTGGATTGTGCCTTGGGCCGAAGAGTTTGTTCGAAAAAAAGTATAAGACGAACGCACGAACTGGGCTCCCATTATAACCAGTGAACTGTGTTTGTGAAGTGAGAAAATGCCGCCGAAAACAAGTGGAAAGGCAGCCAAGAAGGCTGGCAAGGCCCAGAAGAATATTACCAAGAACGACAAGAAGAAGAAGCGTAAGAGGAAGGAGAGCTACGCCATCTACATTTACAAGGTCCTGAAGCAGGTCCACCCTGATACTGGTATTTCGTCGAAGGCGATGAGCATCATGAACAGCTTTGTGAATGATATCTTCGAGCGCATTGCTGCCGAGGCTTCTCGCCTGGCTCACTACAACAAGCGCTCGACCATTACCAGTCGGGAAATTCAAACGGCCGTACGCTTGCTCCTGCCGGGAGAGTTGGCCAAGCACGCTGTCAGTGAGGGAACCAAGGCTGTCACCAAGTACACCAGCTCCAAGTAATTTTCTCTCGCTATGGATGCGTAGAAATATCAAAAACGGCCCTTTTCAGGGCCACAAAAATGTTTACCAAAGAAAGTACATTTTCAATATTCAATTTTTCAGCAATTCCTGCCAAGGAGATATATATAACATGTTAATATAAGTTGGACTTTTCTTTTGTTTTATTTGATCTTCAGACTAATCTGATTAATCTTTGCCAGTACCAAAGTCTGATTTTATTGACTTTCTTATAATGTTGATAAACATTATGGTGCTCACTGCGAAGATCAGTAAATTTAATTTAACAGACAATAGCAAAACGCAATAAACAATTAATAATATATGACATTAAAATGTCGAATTGAAAGATTATTTCTCTTAAAGACTTAGTTGTTTGTAGCCCTGAAAAGGGCTTGTTTAAATGAATCTTAGATTTCGAAATCTGAAATTGCGACTGTACAGCGACATGGAGCGTGTACGCAGTTTATTTCTTGGCTGCCGTTGTTTTTGCTTTCGGCTTTTTAGCGGTAGCGGGAGCAACTGCCTTCTTCACCACCTTTTTGGGCTTGGCAGAAGCCGCCGGCTTGGCTTTTGGTGCTTTGGCGGCTGCCTTTGGCTTTGCTGAAGTAGACTTGGCTTTTGCTGCTGCTGCTGGCTTTGCCTTAACGGTTCCCGTTTTCTTGGCATCCTTCGCCTTTGCCTTCTCGGTTTTCTTTTTCTCGGCGGTCTTTTTGGTGGCCACAGCCTTCTTTGCCTTGGGCTTCTTCTCAGCAGCTCCGGCAGCTTTCTTAGTGGTGGCTCCAGCTCCGGCCTTCTTGGCGACTACTTTCTTGCTTTTCACTTTCTTTTCAGCAGACGTAGCTTTAGGCTTGGGATCCTTTTTGGCGGAGGCCGATAGTTTAAATGAACCAGACGCACCTTTTCCTTTTGTTTGGATCAGTTTTCCGTTGACCACGGCAGATTTCAAATACTTTTTGATGAATGGAGCCAGTTTCTGGGCATCGCATTTGTAAGTGGCAGTGATATATTTCTTAATTGCAAGAAGAGACGAGCCGCCACGTTCTTTCAAGTTCTTGATAGAGGCGTCTACCATTTGCTGTGTTGGTGGGTGAGATGGTGGCACGGCGACCTTCTTTGCCTTTGCGGCAGTGGATCCAGAAGCCTTTTTGGCGGCCACCTTCTTCTCAACTGGCGCTGGTGGGGCAGCCACTGGGGAAGCGGACGTCGCAACTGCAGAATCAGACATTTTTCTTCACTAAAATACACTTTTTTGCTTCGAAAATGGCGCGCGCGTTTGTTGCCGACCTCCTTCGTTCGAATGAGAAGCGAGGAGGAGAGCACTTCAACTCTGGGTATGCAATCAGTCATTTGCTCTGCTAATGTTTGCTTGAAGTAAAAACTTATTTTTTTATTTTGTTCGTTTAGGTCTTAAATTCAATTAATGTTTTTGTTCTGTTGTATGCCCAAATATTCCATTAAGCAATTAGAAATGTAAAAATTGTAATGTCTAGTTTTAGTGCATTTTTATTAAAGCTCGAACTTGAACATTGACATACGTAACATGAGCATTTTATTTAAAAACATAGTTTTTAATTTGAATTCTTTCTAATATATTAATATTAAATAACACAAAGGAAAATTTAAACTTTTAACTTTAAGAATCAATTCACAAATAACCACATTTCTTAAGTAAAGGTATTTTATAACACGTTTTAGTTTGACCTTATGCTACATAAAAAGTAGTCTATGAGAATACGTCAGGCAATAGTTTTAGGAATTAAAAAAATATAAATCTTTTAAAATTGTTAAGGTATTTGTTTTTATCTTCAAAATATCATGAATATGCTTCAATACAGACTTGATTTAAAACATTATTATAAACGGTTTATCCAAGATGGCTTCCCTTGTATCCTATACAAAGGCATGATTAGGGTCACTGTCAAGTTAACATAAAAAAAAAAAATATTTTAACTGTTTCCATTGTAGTTTTTGTTTGTTAAATAAATAAAAGACTCGTTAACATGTCTGAATTTTTTCTTTAAGGTTTTCAAAAGTTTTTCGATTTTTTAAGGATGTTTAAAATCTGTTACGCTTCGTGTACCAATAGTATCACTTCAAAAAATGTTCTCTTTACAGTTCTTCATATAAAATCTAATTTTAATATTTTCCAAAGCATTTTATGTTTTATGTAACAAATAGAGCGAATATAAACTTATCTGACTAATTTTTATAAAGTTTTTACCCTTTTTCGATTTTTGAATGGTGTTTGAAGTACAATGAAGTTGCAACTTGCTACTACACACTATGTGTCGCTATTAATATGAAATATAAATTAGTTTATTTTTAGCATTTCTAATCTCGTTTAACAAATAAACTCCTCACAAACTAACTTTTCAGAAGGTTTTCAAAATATTTTTTTGATTTTTCAAAGATGTTAGAGATCTACGGTAGTTCGTGGTTGTTCAACAAAACCTAATCTTGTTTACTGCAGTGAAGAATTAACATTTCACCTTTAAATAGAAAATTTATAATTTTTGTATATTTTTTTTTTTTTTTTTTTTTTAAGTAATAAAGAGCTTATTGATGTTTTTTCGAGTTATTTTCAGAAAGTTTTTTAACAGTTTTTCGATGTTTTTAAGGGTGTGTAGTTGTTGTTCTATGCTACCTTACCGTGATAAATATTAAGACTGAAAAAAACATTTCCTTAGGCTGGTTATCAAAAAAAAAAATGAAATCCATTTTTACGATAGGTGTTAGAAAGTAAACCTTAAAATATTCAATAATTAAAATAAAAATTTAAATAAATATTCAATAAATTTTAATAAAAAAAAATGAAAATCTAATCTCATTGAGTATTTTTTGTGGTCCTGAAAAGGACCGATTTGTACAAAATAAAGCGCATTGCTGCCACTTGAAGCCGTCTCAACTTAAGCACGCTCGCCGCGAATGCGACGGGCCAACTGAATGTCCTTGGGCATAATTGTGACTCGCTTAGCATGAATGGCACACAAGTTGGTGTCTTCAAAGAGACCAACCAAATAGGCTTCGCTAGCCTCCTGCAGAGCCATCACCGCCGAGCTCTGGAATCGCAAGTCAGTCTTGAAGTCTTGAGCGATTTCACGCACCAGACGCTGGAAAGGCAGTTTGCGGATCAACAGCTCGGTACTTTTCTGGTAGCGGCGGATCTCACGCAGGGCCACAGTTCCGGGGCGATAGCGATGAGGCTTCTTCACGCCTCCGGTGGCTGGGGCGCTCTTACGAGCGGCTTTAGTAGCCAGTTGTTTGCGTGGCGCCTTGCCACCAGTCGATTTGCGAGCGGTTTGCTTGGTACGAGCCATTTTCAGTTTTCGCTTTCAATTCACTTCTGTTCACTTCACGTCTGAAACTAAAACACAGTGAACGTTCGGCGGGTCTGCTACCTACTTATATAGCAAATCGTGGAGGGTTGAACTGATCGAGAGAGCAAAAGAGCGAGAGGGAGACACAAGGCGTCTCGTTTGCCGAGCAAAGAGCAAGACAACATGTCGTTCGGACCCGCTCTGATTTTCTGGGTTTAGGTATAAATAGGGGCACGTCGAAATTGTAGTCAGTTCTTCAGTGACTTTCGTTTCGTGCAGTGTTAATAGTAAAGAGTAGTGAAAAATGACTGGTCGCGGCAAAGGAGGCAAAGGCTTGGGAAAAGGTGGCGCAAAGCGTCATCGCAAAGTGTTGCGTGATAACATCCAGGGTATTACAAAGCCAGCTATCCGCCGTTTGGCTCGTCGTGGCGGAGTGAAGCGCATATCTGGACTTATTTACGAGGAAACACGCGGTGTTCTAAAGGTATTTTTGGAGAACGTTATCCGCGATGCAGTTACCTACACCGAACACGCCAAGAGGAAGACGGTCACAGCCATGGACGTTGTGTACGCCCTGAAAAGGCAAGGCCGCACCCTGTACGGTTTCGGCGGTTAAACAAATCGTACAGCAGCCTGTACATCAATAAGCAATCAATCGGTCCTTTTCAGGACCACAAATTCATATTTTAAAGGAGATGAATTTTCAATTATATCTGTCTTTATTGGTTAAATGTACTTTTTTTAAATATTAATATAGCCAATGCTCAAAAAAAAAAAACTGGAAATATTAAACTGCACTCTTAAATGTAATGTTTGATTATTGTTGCCTGAAAGCAGACATCTGTTTTATTTTGCGCAGCTGCTGCTTTTGTGTCTTGCAGACTGTACTGAGGAACTGCCATGTTTAATTAAACGCTACTGCGAATGCGTTCAGTTTCCGCTATGATTACCGATTACTAACAATACAGAGCCTTGGATCAGTTTTTTTTGTTTGTCTTGCACGTGCCACGTGGCACTGTTAACGAAGTATTCCAATTTTAATCGGAGTTAAAAACATTAAAAAATATATATATTGGCGAAAGCTAATACTGATTCTTATTCTATAATATCTCTATATGCATTTGAAAATCTTAACAATTCTTTGTTCAAAACTTGGTCGTCCTGAAAAGGACGGTTGGGTTTTTGTTATGTACATGACGAAGTCGCTCTCCTTCGTTTTTAGAACGTTTAAGCCTTCTTCTCGGTCTTTTTGGGCAACAGAACAGCTTGGATGTTGGGCAACACTCCACCCTGTGCAATGGTTACGCCAGAGAGCAGTTTGTTCAACTCCTCGTCGTTGCGGATGGCCAGCTGCAGATGACGCGGAATGATCCTAGTCTTCTTGTTGTCACGAGCTGCATTGCCAGCCAACTCGAGAACCTCAGCGGCCAGATATTCCATCACGGCAGCCAGATAAACTGGAGCGCCGGCACCAACACGCTCGGCATAGTTTCCCTTGCGAAGCAGACGGTGAATACGGCCCACTGGGAACTGAAGACCAGCACGGTTGGAGCGGGACTTTGCCTTTCCCTTCACTTTGCCACCTTTTCCACGACCAGACATTTTGCTTTACTTCTCACTAAATTCACTTTTCACACGGGAAACAAATGTTTGTGAGCCAGGCAGCTGGCGGCCAGATATTTATACTTTTTCGACCGACAGCGCGTTCGTTTAGGGGTGGATTGTGCCTTGGGCCGAAGAGTTTGTTCGAAAAAAAGTATAAGACGAACGCACGAACTGGGCTCCCATTATAACCAGTGAACTGTGTTTGTGAAGTGAGAAAATGCCGCCGAAAACAAGTGGAAAGGCAGCCAAGAAGGCTGGCAAGGCCCAGAAGAATATCACCAAGAACGACAAGAAGAAGAAGCGTAAGAGGAAGGAGAGCTACGCCATCTACATTTACAAGGTCCTGAAGCAGGTCCACCCTGATACTGGAATTTCGTCGAAGGCGATGAGCATCATGAACAGCTTTGTGAATGATATCTTCGAGCGCATTGCTGCCGAGGCTTCTCGCCTGGCTCACTACAACAAGCGCTCGACCATTACCAGTCGGGAAATTCAAACGGCCGTACGCTTGCTCCTGCCGGGAGAGTTGGCCAAGCACGCTGTCAGTGAGGGAACCAAGGCTGTCACCAAGTACACCAGCTCCAAGTAATTTTCTCTCGCTATGGATGCAAAGAAATATCAAAAACGGCCCTTTTCAGGGCCACAAAAATGTTTACCAAAGAAAGTACATTTTCAATATTCAATTTTTCAGCAATTCCTGCCAAGGAGATAATATATAACATGTTAATATAAGTTGGACTTTTCTTTTGTTTTATTTGATCTTCAGACTAATCTGATTAATCTTTGCCAGTACCAAAGTCTGATCTTATAATGTTGATAAACATTATGGTGCTCACTGCGAAGATCAGTAAATTTAATTTAACAGACAATAGCAAAACGCAATAAACAATTAATAATATATGACATTAAAATGTCGAATTGAAAGATTATTTCTCTTAAATACTTAGTTGTTTGTAGCCCTGAAAAGGGCTTGTTTAAATGAATCTCAGATTTCGAAATCTGAAATTGCGACTGTACAGCGACATGGAGCGTGTACGCAGTTTATTTCTTGGCTGCCGTTGTTTTTGCTTTCGGCTTTTTAGCGGTAGCGGGAGCAACTGCCTTCTTCACCACCTTTTTGGGCTTGGCAGAAGCCGCCGGCTTGGCTTTTGGTGCTTTGGCGGCTGCCTTTGGCTTTGCTGAAGTAGACTTGGCTTTTGCTGCTGCTGCTGGCTTTGCCTTAACGGTTCCCGTTTTCTTGGCATCCTTCGCCTTTGCCTTCTCGGTTTTCTTTTTCTCGGCGGTCTTTTTGGTGGCCACAGCCTTCTTTGCCTTGGGCTTCTTCTCAGCAGCTCCGGCAGCTTTCTTAGTGGTGGCTCCAGCTCCGGCCTTCTTGGCGACTACTTTCTTGCTTTTCACTTTCTTTTCAGCAGACGTAGCTTTAGGCTTGGGATCCTTTTTGGCGGAGGCCGATAGTTTAAATGAACCAGACGCACCTTTTCCTTTTGTTTGGATCAGTTTTCCGTTGACCACGGCAGATTTCAAATACTTTTTGATGAATGGAGCCAGTTTCTGGGCATCGCATTTGTAAGTGGCAGTGATATATTTCTTAATTGCAAGAAGAGACGAGCCGCCACGTTCTTTCAAGTTCTTGATAGAGGCGTCTACCATTTGCTGTGTTGGTGGGTGAGATGGTGGCACGGCGACCTTCTTTGCCTTTGCGGCAGTGGATCCAGAAGCCTTTTTGGCGGCCACCTTCTTCTCAACTGGCGCTGGTGGGGCAGCCACTGGGGAAGCGGACGTCGCAACTGCAGAATCAGACATTTTTCTTCACTAAAATACACTTTTTTGCTTCGAAAATGGCGCGCGCGTTTGTTGCCGACCTCCTTCGTTCGAATGAGAAGTGAGGAGGAGAGCACTTCAACTCTGGGTATGCAATCAGTCATTTGCTCTGCTAATGTTTGCTTGAAGTAAAAACTTATTTCTTTTATTTCGTTCGTTTAGGTCTTAAATTCAATTAATGTTTTTGTTCTATTGTATGCCCAAATATTCCATTAAGCAATTACAAATGTAAAAATTGTAATGTCTAGTTTTAGTGCATTTTTATTACAGCTCGAACTTGAACATTGACATACGTAACATGAGCATTTTATTTAAAAACATAGTTTTTAATTTGAATTCTTTCTAATATATTAATATTAAATAACACAAAGGAAAATTTAAACTTTTAACTTTAAGAATCAATTAACAAATAACCACATTTCCTCAGTTAAGGTATTTTATAACACGTTTTAGTTTGACCTTATGCTACATAAAAATTTCTCATAGACAACGAATACGTCAGGCAATAGTTTTAGAAATTAAAAAAATATAAATCTTTTAAAATTGTTAAGGTATTTGTTTTTATCTTCAATATATCATGAATATGCTTCAATACAGACTTGATTTAAAACATTATTATAAACGGTTTATCCAAGATGGCCTCCCTTGTATCCTATAAAAAGGCATGTTTAGGGTCACTGTCAAGTTAACATAAAAAAAAAAAATATTTTAACTGTTTCCATTGTAGTTTTTGTTTGTTAAATAAATAAAAGACTCGTTAACATGTCTGAATTTTTTCTTTAAGGTTTTCAAAAGTTTTTCGATTTTTTAAGGATGTTTAAAATCTGTTACGTTTCGTGTACCAATAGTGCCACTTCAAAAAATGTTCTCTTTATAGTTCTTCATATAAAATCTAATTTTAATATTTTCCAAAGCATTTTATGTTTTATGTAACAAATAGAGCGAATATAAACTTGTCTGACTGATTTTATAAAGTTTTTACCCTTTTTCGATTTTTGAATGGTGTTTGAAGTACAATGAAGTTGCAACTTGCTACTACACACTATGTGTCGCTATTAATATGAAATATAAATTAGTTTATTTTTAGCATTTTTAATCTCGTTTAACAAATAAACTCCTCACAAACTAACTTTTCAGAAGGTTTTCAAAATTTTTTTTTTGATTTTTCAAAGATGTTAGAGATCCACGGTAGTTCGTGGTTGTTCAACAAAACCTAATCTTGTTTACTGCAGTGAAGAATTAACATTTCACCTTTAAATAGAAAATTTATAATTTTTGTATATTTTTTTGTTTTTTTTTTTTTAAGTAATAAAGAGCTTATTGATGTTTTTTCGAGTTATTTTCAGAAAGTTTTTTAACAGTTTTTCGATGTTTTTAAGGGTGTGTAGAGCCCAAGGTGGTTCGTTGTTGTTCTATGCTACCTTACCGTGATAAATATTAAGACAGAAAAAAACATTTCCTTGGGCTGGTTATCAAAAAAAAATGAAATCCATTTTTACGATAGGTGTTAGAAAGTAAACCTTAAAATATTCAATAATTAAAATAAAAATTTAAATAAATATTCAATAAATTTTAATAATAAAAAAAAAAATGAAAATCTAATCTCATTGAGTACTTTTTGTGGTCCTGAAAAGGACCGATTTGTACAAAATAAAGCGCATTGCTGCCACTTGAAGCCGTCTCAACTTAAGCACGCTCGCCGCGAATGCGACGGGCCAACTGAATGTCCTTGGGCATAATTGTGACTCGCTTAGCATGAATGGCACACAAGTTGGTGTCTTCAAAGAGACCAACCAAATAGGCTTCGCTAGCCTCCTGCAGAGCCATCACCGCCGAGCTCTGGAATCGCAAGTCAGTCTTGAAGTCTTGAGCGATTTCACGCACCAGACGCTGGAAAGGCAGTTTGCGGATCAACAGCTCGGTACTTTTCTGGTAGCGGCGGATCTCACGCAGGGCCACAGTTCCGGGGCGATAGCGATGAGGCTTCTTCACGCCTCCGGTGGCTGGGGCGCTCTTACGAGCGGCTTTAGTAGCCAGTTGTTTGCGTGGCGCCTTGCCACCAGTCGATTTGCGAGCGGTTTGCTTGGTACGAGCCATTTTCAGTTTTCGCTTTCAATTCACTTCTGTTCACTTCACGTCTGAAACTAAAACACAGTGAACTTTCGGCGCGTCTGCTACCTACTTATATAGCAAATCGTGGAGGGTTGAACTGATCGAGAGAGCAAAAGAGCGAGAGGGAAACACAAGGCGTCTCGTTTGCCGAGCAAAGAGCAAGACAACATGTCGTTCGGACCCGCTCTGATTTTTTGGGTTTAGGTATAAATAGGGGCACGTCGAAATTGTAGTCAGTTCTTCAGTGACTTTCGTTTCGTGCAGTGTTAATAGTAAAGAGTAGTGAAAAATGACTGGTCGCGGCAAAGGAGGCAAAGGCTTGGGAAAAGGTGGCGCAAAGCGTCATCGCAAAGTGTTGCGTGATAACATCCAGGGTATTACAAAGCCAGCTATCCGCCGTTTGGCTCGTCGTGGCGGAGTGAAGCGCATATCTGGACTTATTTACGAGGAAACACGCGGTGTTCTAAAGGTATTTTTGGAGAACGTTATCCGCGATGCAGTTACCTACACCGAACACGCCAAGAGGAAGACGGTCACAGCCATGGACGTTGTGTACGCCCTGAAAAGGCAAGGCCGCACCCTGTACGGTTTCGGCGGTTAAACAAATCGTACAGCAGCCTGTACATCAATAAGCAATCGGTCCTTTTCAGGACCACAAATTCATATTTTAAAGAAGATGAATTTTCAATTATATCTGTCTTTATTGGTTAAATGTATTTTTTTAAATATTAATATAGCCAATGCTCAAAAAAAAAAACTGGAAATATTAAACTGCACTCTTAAATGTAATGTTTGATTATTTTTGCCTGAAAGCAGACATCTGTTTTATTTTGCGCAGCTGCTGCTTTTGTGTCTTGCAGACTGTACTGAGGAACTGCCATGTTTAATTAAACGCTACTGCGAATGCGTTCAGTTTCCACTATGATTACCGATTACTAACAATACAGAGTCTTGGATCAGTTTTTTTTTGTTTGCCTTGCACGTGGCACTGTTAACGAAGTATTCCAATTTAAATCGGAGTTAAAAACATTAAAAAAAATATATTGGCGAAATCTAATACTGATTCTTATTCTATAATATCTCTATATGCATTTGAAAATCTTAACAATTCTTTGTTCAAAACTTGGTCGTCCTGAAAAGGACGGTTGGGTTTTTGTTATGTACATGACGAAGTCGCTCTCCTTCGTTTTTAGAACCTTTAAGCCTTCTTCTCGGTCTTTTTGGGCAACAGAACAGCTTGGATGTTGGGCAACACTCCACCCTGTGCAATGGTTACGCCAGAGAGCAGTTTGTTCAACTCCTCGTCGTTGCGGATGGCCAGCTGCAGATGACGCGGAATGATCCTAGTCTTCTTGTTGTCACGAGCTGCATTGCCAGCCAACTCGAGAACCTCAGCGGCCAGATATTCCATCACGGCAGCCAGATAAACTGGAGCGCCGGCACCAACACGCTCGGCATAGTTTCCCTTGCGAAGCAGACGGTGAATACGGCCCACTGGGAACTGAAGACCAGCACGGTTGGAGCGGGACTTTGCCTTTCCCTTCACTTTGCCACCTTTTCCACGACCAGACATTTTGCTTTACTTCTCACTAAATTCACTTTTCACACGGGAAACAAATGTTTGTGAGCCAGGCAGCTGGCGGCCAGACATTTATACTTTTTCGACCGACAGCGCGTTCGTTTAGGGGTGGATTGTGCCTTGGGCCGAAGAGTTTGTTCGAAAAAAAGTATAAGACGAACGCACGAACTGGGCTCCCATTATAACCAGTGAACTGTGTTTGTGAAGTGAGAAAATGCCGCCGAAAACAAGTGGAAAGGCAGCCAAGAAGGCTGGCAAGGCCCAGAAGAATATCACCAAGAACGACAAGAAGAAGAAGCGTAAGAGGAAGGAGAGCTACGCCATCTACATTTACAAGGTCCTGAAGCAGGTCCACCCTGATACTGGAATTTCGTCGAAGGCGATGAGCATCATGAACAGCTTTGTGAATGATATCTTCGAGCGCATTGCTGCCGAGGCTTCTCGCCTGGCTCACTACAACAAGCGCTCGACCATTACCAGTCGGGAAATTCAAACGGCCGTACGCTTGCTCCTGCCGGGAGAGTTGGCCAAGCACGCTGTCAGTGAGGGAACCAAGGCTGTCACCAAGTACACCAGCTCCAAGTAATTTTCTCTCGCTATGGATGCAAAGAAATATCAAAAACGGCCCTTTTCAGGGCCACAAAAATGTTTACCAAAGAAAGTACATTTTCAATATTCAATTTTTCAGCAATTCCTGCCAAGGAGATAATATATAACATGTTAATATAAGTTGGACTTTTCTTTTGTTTTATTTGATCTTCAGACTAATCTGATTAATCTTTGCCAGTACCAAAGTCTGATTTTATTGACTTTCTTATAATGTTGATAAACATTATGGTGCTCACTGCGAAGATCAGTAAATTTAATTTAACAGACAATAGCAAAACGCAATAAACAATTAATAATATATGACATTAAAATGTCGAATTGAAAGATTATTTCTCTTAAAGACTTAGTTGTTTGTAGCCCTGAAAAGGGCTTGTTTAAATGAATCTCAGATTTCGAAATCTGAAATTGCGACTGTACAGCGACATGGAGCGTGTACGCAGTTTATTTCTTGGCTGCCGTTGTTTTTGCTTTCGGCTTTTTAGCGGTAGCGGGAGCAACTGCCTTCTTCACCACCTTTTTGGGCTTGGCAGAAGCCGCCGGCTTGGCTTTTGGTGCTTTGGCGGCTGCCTTTGGCTTTGCTGAAGTAGACTTGGCTTTTGCTGCTGCTGCTGGCTTTGCCTTAACGGTTCCCGTTTTCTTGGCATCCTTCGCCTTTGCCTTCTCGGTTTTCTTTTTCTCGGCGGTCTTTTTGGTGGCCACAGCCTTCTTTGCCTTGGGCTTCTTCTCAGCAGCTCCGGCAGCTTTCTTAGTGGTGGCTCCAGCTCCGGCCTTCTTGGCGACTACTTTCTTGCTTTTCACTTTCTTTTCAGCAGACGTAGCTTTAGGCTTGGGATCCTTTTTGGCGGAGGCCGATAGTTTAAATGAACCAGACGCACCTTTTCCTTTTGTTTGGATCAGTTTTCCGTTGACCACGGCAGATTTCAAATACTTTTTGATGAATGGAGCCAGTTTCTGGGCATCGCATTTGTAAGTGGCAGTGATATATTTCTTAATTGCAAGAAGAGACGAGCCGCCACGTTCTTTCAAGTTCTTGATAGAGGCGTCTACCATTTGCTGTGTTGGTGGGTGAGATGGTGGCACGGCGACCTTCTTTGCCTTTGCGGCAGTGGATCCAGAAGCCTTTTTGGCGGCCACCTTCTTCTCAACTGGCGCTGGTGGGGCAGCCACTGGGGAAGCGGACGTCGCAACTGCAGAATCAGACATTTTTCTTCACTAAAATACACTTTTTTGCTTCGAAAATGGCGCGCGCGTTTGTTGCCGACCTCCTTCGTTCGAATGAGAAGCGAGGAGGAGAGCACTTCAACTCTGGGTATGCAATCAGTCATTTGCTCTGCTAATGTTTGCTTGAAGTAAAAACTTATTTCTTTTATTTCGTTCGTTTAGGTCTTAAATTCAATTAATGTTTTTGTTCTATTGTATGCCCAAATATTCCATTAAGCAATTACAAATGTAAAAATTGTAATGTCTAGTTTTAGTGCATTTTTATTACAGCTCGAACTTGAACATTGACATACGTAACATGAGCATTTTATTTAAAAACATAGTTTTTAATTTGAATTCTTTCTAATATATTAATATTAAATAACACAAAGGAAAATTTAAACTTTTAACTTTAAGAATCAATTCACAAATAACCACATTTCTTAAGTTAAGGTATTTTATAACACGTTTTAGTTTGACCTTATGCTACATAAAAAGTAGTCTATGAGAATACGTCAGGCAATAGTTTTAGGAATTAAAAAAATATAAATCTTTTAAAATTGTTAAGGTATTTGTTTTTATCTTCAAAATATCATGAATATGCTTCAATACAGACTTGATTTAAAACATTATTATAAACGGTTTATCCAAGATGGCTTCCCTTGTATCCTATACAAAGGCATGATTAGGGTCACTGTCAAGTTAACATAAAAAAAAAAAATATTTTAACTGTTTCCATTGTAGTTTTTGTTTGTTAAATAAATAAAAGACTCGTTAACATGTCTGAATTTTTTCTTTAAGGTTTTCAAAAGTTTTTCGATTTTTTAAGGATGTTTAAAATCTGTTACGTTTCGTGTACCAATAGTGCCACTTCAAAAAATGTTCTCTTTATAGTTCTTCATATAAAATTTAATTTTAATATTTTCCAAAGCATTTTATGTTTTATGTAACAAATAGAGCGAATATAAACTTGTCTGACTGATTTTATAAAGTTTTTACCCTTTTTCGATTTTTGAATGGTGTTTGAAGTACAATGAAGTTGCAACTTGCTACTACACACTATGTGTCGCTATTAATATGAAATATAAATTAGTTTTTTATTTTTAGCATTTTTAATCTCGTTTAACAAATAAACTCCTCACAAACTAACTTTTCAGAAGGTTTTCAAAATTTTTTTTTTGATTTTTCAAAGATGTTCGAGATCCACGGTAGTTCGTGGTTGTTCAACAAAACCTAATCTTGTTTACTGCAGTGAAGAATTAACATTTCACCTTTAAATAGAAAATTTATAATTTTTGTATATTTTTTTGTTTTGTTTAAGTAATAAAGAGCTTATTGATGTTTTTTCGAGTTATTTTCAGAAAGTTTTTTAACAGTTTTTCGACGTTTTTAAGGGTGTGTAGAGCCCAAGGTGGTTCGTTGTTGTTCTATGCTACCTTACCGTGATAAATATTAAGACTGAAAAAAACATTTCCTTAGGCTGGTTATCAAAAAATAAATGAAATCCATTTTTACGATAGGTTTTAGGAAGTAAACCTTAAAATATTCAATAATTAAAATAACAATTTAAATAAATACTCAATAAATTTTAATAACAAAAAAAAATGAAAATCTAATCTCATTAAGTACTTTTTGTGGTCCTGAAAAGGACCGATTTGTACAAATAAAAGCGCATTGCTGCCACTTGAAGCCGTTTCAACTTAAGCACGCTCGCCGCGAATGCGACGGGCCAACTGAATGTCCTTGGGCATAATTGTGACTCGCTTAGCATGAATGGCACACAAGTTGGTGTCTTCAAAGAGACCAACCAAATAGGCTTCGCTAGCCTCCTGCAGAGCCATCACCGCCGAGCTCTGGAATCGCAAGTCAGTCTTGAAGTCTTGAGCGATTTCACGCACCAGACGCTGGAAAGGCAGTTTGCGGATCAACAGCTCGGTACTTTTCTGGTAGCGGCGGATCTCACGCAGGGCCACAGTTCCGGGGCGATAGCGATGAGGCTTCTTCACGCCTCCGGTGGCTGGGGCGCTCTTACGAGCGGCTTTAGTAGCCAGTTGTTTGCGTGGCGCCTTGCCACCAGTCGATTTGCGAGCCGTTTGCTTGGTACGAGCCATTTTCAGTTTTCGCTTTCAATTCACTTCTGTTCACTTCACGTCTGAAACTAAAACACAGTGAACTTTCGGCGCGTCTGCTACCTACTTATAAGTTAACACAGTTAAGGAGTAACTTATAAGTCGGTACAAATATGTGGTGGTTCTCGGATCACCCTATTGCCTTTATGTGCAGATTAAGCATAAATCGCCTTTAGGGGCCGTGCCTGGTTCCCGGCGTGGTGAGTTATGCATTTTCTGCTTGTGTCAGCATTTTGGTATGACAAAGCGGTCGGCTCGCCGGCCACGTACAGCTTATAAGTTCAGTTTTAGTTCTGATTTTGAATAAAGAACATTTAAATGTAAAACTCCGGCATTGGCCGTTAACACTTATCTTATTGATTGAAATTGGTTATCGTGCCTTAAGGGCCGTTAGCAACGGAGTCAGTTACTCCCATCATAATCTTCCTAATAGAAGAGGAAAGAGAGCCAGTGGCAACCGCCCGGCTCACCCAGGAAAACAACCAGCCACGGGGACAAGTGCGCCTTTACCCCCACCCCCGGAATCAGCTACGGTTGTAGTAGGACAGCAGCCCCTTACCCTCACGGACAGCGGCGAGGGACAGAGAGTGGTGACCCGTCCTAAATTATAATTGGCACCCAACTCGATAGGATTCACGTCCCGAAATTTTAGACAAAAAAATATGTAAGTGGTCTGATCTTATTAATCAGCTTCAAATTGTGAAAAAACCAACACACACATACATACACTGTAAAAAAATAAATAAATAAAATTAAATAAATTATATAAAACACGCAAAAATCTAAAACAAAAAGAAAACCATTTAAGCTTTCCTTTAGCAGGTGTGATTTTTTTCGTAAATAAAAATATTTGCTCTACCGCCCTCAAACAACAAAATTTTTTTGTAGTGTTCTAACGCCAAAAGCCCGGTTATTTATATTAAATATATATATTAATATTTCAAAAATTCAAAGCCCAGTTTCTGCCGAATCAAGTACTCGGCCACAAATACATACATTAATAATACAAAAAATAATAAATATATAAAATCCCAAGCCAAAATTAATATCAGCCGAATCAAATATTCGGCCATATGTTATAACATAAGTGTTTAATGTTGACAATAGAGTAGCCTTATGAGCTTTCAGGGCCCATATAGGGAGATTAAACGAGAAATTGAAAGTGAAAGCGAAGAAGAGTGGGACCGAGAGCCCCAAGGGTATCAACCACCACAAATACTGGAAGAAAACATAGACATTATGAACGCGGCCAACATAGAAGCTTTGATTCAGGCCGCATTGGCTCAACAGGAACAAAGACTTAGAGCAGAGTTCCAAAACCAAATTAGTGCAGTTAATCAACAACTACAAAATCTGCGCGTAGAGGCGCCAGAAGTCGAAACATACCAGAGAATTTCTGTGAGTTCAGTACCGGTGCCGTGTGACATACCGTTACACATAGTAAAGTCGATCCCAGATTTTACCGGGGTACAGGATGAATACGTGGCGTGGAGACAGTCCGCCACAGACGCCTATGAGTTATTTAAACCATACGTTGGCAGTACCGCGCATTACCAAGCCGTTACAATTATAAGGAATAAGATTAGGGGACCAGCACGAGCGCTGCTGGTATCGCACAATACAGTGCTTAATTTTGATGCTATTTTGGCTAGGTTAGACTGCTCTTATGCAGATAAAACGTCCTTGCGCCTCTTACGGCAAGGGCTTGAATCTGTCCGTCAAGGGGACCAAACTCTAATGGAGTACTACGATGAGGTTGAACGAAAGTTAACCCTCGTGACAAACAAAATAGTCATGACTCACGACTCAGAAAGAGCCACA
Organism: Drosophila ficusphila; assembly: GCF_018152265.1. Classification (NCBI taxonomy): domain Eukaryota; kingdom Metazoa; phylum Arthropoda; class Insecta; order Diptera; family Drosophilidae; genus Drosophila; species Drosophila ficusphila. Next base: position 17,862 of record NW_025064460.1, read on the forward strand.
CTGCTCAATACTGAAGTAAGGGGTGACGCCCTGCATGTATTTATTTCGGGCCTAAAGAAGTCCTTAAGGGCGGTCGTATTTCCGGCACAGCCCAAAGATTTGCCAGCAGCACTGGCTTTAGCTAGGGAGGCAGAGGCTAGTATCGAACGAAGTATGTTCGCGGCCACATATGCCAAAGCTGTCGAGCAGAGAAATCAGAATACTGACTTCCACAAAGGCCAACAGCGTGAGAAACAGGAAAAAAATCCCTATTATTTCAAAAAACAAAATAAAAGCCAGAATAATGATTATTGGCGCAGACAGGACAACTTGACCGATCGGGGTAAACCAGATCAGGCTCCAGAGCCCATGGATTTAGACCCATCACTTTCTAAGCTTAGATACCCAACGAGTTTCAAACAATCTAAGGGGAATAATAATAATAATAATACACAGTCCCCCACTCCTCAAAACCCAAAAAGACCAAACTCTTCTGAAAGAATGACTGGTCAGAGGCGCCAACGGATAAACAACGTTGAGCAAGCTGCTGAAAAAGACCAGGACTACGAAGACGCGGCCGCAGCCGCACTGAATGTAATAGAGCAGGACAGCGACTCACTTGACTCAAACGATCTTCTCAATTTTTTAGAGGAAGGTCCCGCTTACCGTTTATCGAGCGAAGGTTGGCGGGGAGAACTATGAAAATTCTAATAGATACCGGGGCGGCTAAAAATTATGTTAAGCCCGTAAAGGAGCTCAAACACATAATGCCTGTCGACTCCCCATTCTCTGCGAGTACCATACATGGCTCCAGTAAAATAAAAAACAAATGCTTAATGCACATATTTGGCCTAAAGGCCCCCTTCTTTTTGCTAGATAGCCTAAGTACGTTTGATGCTATTATAGGTTTCGATTTGCTAACGCAGTCGGGAGCGGCATTAGACTTACGTATCGGCGAAATTAGGTACGGAAACGTGACCGAACAGCTTAAATTCTTCGACTGCCCTAGTGTGAATTTCACAAATGTCGATGAAATAGTAGTCCCGAAATCAGTAAAAGCTGAATTTAGGAAAATGATCATTAAGAGGAGTAAAGTGTTTTCGAGCTCTAACGAGGCGCTTCCATTTAACACCTCGGTCGTTGCTAGGATTCGCACGGAAAGTGACGAACCCGTTTACTCCAAACTATACCCATATCCCATGGGAGCGGCTGAGTTTGTTAATAAAGAAATCAAACAGCTGCTAAAGGACGGTATCATTCGCCCTTCTAGGTCGCCATTCAACAGCCCAACATGGGTTGTTGACAAAAAAGGCTCTGAGGCCGACGGCAGCAAGAAAAAAAGATTGGTTATTGATTTTAGGAAACTGAATGAACGGACCATTGCTGATCGTTACCCGATGCCAAGTATTCCTATGATTCTAGCGAACTTAGGAAAGGCAAGATTTTTCACTACACTCGACCTAAAATCGGGATACCACCAGATATACTTGGCCGAATGTGACCGAGAAAAAACCTCTTTCTCCATAAATGGAGGAAAATACGAGTTCTGCCGTCTACCCTTTGGGCTTAAAAATGCAGGAAGCATTTTCCAAAGAGCGATTGACGATGTGTTACGCGAGCAGATCGGGAAAATTTGTTATGTTTATGTAGATGACGTGATAATTTTTTCCGAAAACGCTGCCGACCATGTAAGACACATCGACACAGTTCTCAAATGCCTATATGAAGCCAACATGAGAGTGGCGCAAGAAAAAACCAAATTCTTTAAAGAAAGTGTGGAATTTTTAGGCTTTATAGTCACAGCAGACGGAGCCAAAACGGACCCTGAAAAGGTAAAGACCATACAGGAATACACTGAACCGAAAAACTTGTTCAGCCTTAGATCCTTTTTAGGATTGGCCAGTTATTACAGAAGCTTTGTCAAAGACTTCGCTTCTATAGCAAGACCACTTACGTCTATACTCAAGGGAGAGAATGGCTCGGTGAGCAAACATATGTCAAAAAAAGTCGCGGTCGAATTTGATGAGAGTCAACGTAGCGCGTTTGAACGCCTGCGAAACATTTTATCATCAGAAGAGGTCATATTAAGGTATCCAGATTTTAAACAGCCTTTCGACTTGACTACCGACGCTTCAGCAAGTGGTATCGGTGCCGTCTTATCCCAAAATGGCCGGCCAATCACGATGATATCTCGCACGTTAAAAGACTGCGAGCTCAATTACGCTACAAACGAAAGGGAATTGTTGGCGATTGTGTGGGCTATAGGGAAATTACAAAATTACCTGTATGGCTCCAAAGAAATTCGAATTTTCACAGACCATCAACCGCTCACTTTCGCCGTCTCTGAGCGAAACACTAATGCTAAAATTAAGCGATGGAAGGCATTCATCGAGGAACACAACGCAAAAGTGTTCTATAAGCCAGGAAAGGAAAATTTTGTGGCTGATGCCTTGTCCCGACAAAATATTACCTCAATACAAACTGAACCCCAATCCGACGTCGCCACCGTGCACAGCGAAGGCTCCTTGACCTACACGGTCGAATCCACCGATAAACCTTTGAACTGCTTCAGGAATCAAATAATTCTTGAAGAAGCATGCCAGCCTTCACGGCGAAATTTTATAATTTTTGGAAGCAAAACTCGCCACATAATAAATTTTAATAATAAAGACTCACTGCTCGAGTTGGTAAAAGAAGTTGTTAACGTAAATGTTGTGAACGCCATTCACTGTGACCTCCATACATTAGCTTGCATCCAGCATGCCTTGGTGCTGGAATTCCCGGCCACTAAATTTTGGCATTGTAAGAAATTCGTGAGTGATATCACAGATAAAAATGAGCAGACAGAAATTATAACTTGTGAACACAACCGCGCACACAGGGCTGCCCAAGAAAATGTGAAACAAGTCCTTCAGGATTATTATTTTCCAAAAATGACTAAGCTCGCTAATGAGGTGGTCATTAACTGCAAAACATGCACCAAGGCGAAGTACAACAGACACCCCAAGAAGCAGGAGTTGGGGGTCACACCAATCCCATCTTATGCGGGCGAAATGCTGCATATCGACATTTACTCCACAGATAAAAAATCATTTTTAACCTGTGTGGACAAATTTTCTAAATTCGCCGTAGTGCAACCATTGCCCTCTAGGGCCATAGTAGACGTACGTGGACCCATCATTCAACTGGTGAACTTTTTTCCAAAAACCAGAACCATATACTGCGACAACGAAGCATCATTTAACTCGGAGACCATAAATTCATTGTTGAAAAATCAGTATGGCATAGACATCGTTAACGCTCCTCCTTTGCACAGTAGCTCCAACGGGCAAGTGGAACGATTTCACAGCACCCTAACGGAGATAGCAAGGTGCATGAAAATTGACAAACAAATTAGTGACACCGTCGAGCTCATTATGAGAGCCACGGTAGAGTACAACAAAACGCTACACTCAGTCATAAATTTGCAACCAAAAGATGCTATGCACTCAGCCAGCGACGAACAAAGGTTGTCAATAAGACGTCAAATTGAAAAAGCTCAACAAGCTAATCTAGACAGATGCAACCCAACCAGACAAAATCGTATTTTTGAAGTAGGAGAAAAAGTATATCTTAGAAATAACAAAAGGTTAGGGAATAAACTAACCCCACTGTACACAGAAGAGCGCGTACAAGCAGACATGGGAACGTCTGTCCTCATTAGAGGGAGGGTGGTCCATAAGGACAACCTCAAATAAAACCCTTTTTAATTTTTCTATCGGTTAACACGCACCCTACACTTACATATATGTTTCCTATAAGATGCACAGTAGTTTAACCTTTCGCTTCTTTACAGGATCGCGGGGATTGTAATAATAACGTTAGCTGTAGTCAACGCTAGAGTGACAGACTACTCCCACGCCCAATACATACCTATAACGGACGGGATCGCACTGGTGTGGGAACAGAGACATATTTTGCGGCACTCAAGCAATTTAACGGAATTCTCAGCAATGATAGATGAAACTGCCAAGTTGTCCGATTTATTTCCACAGTCGCACATGCGAAAATTGCTAGAGGTCGACACTGACCATATTAGAAGCTTATTGTCCGTCTTAAAAGTACACCATAGAATGGCCAGGAGTCTAGACTTCTTAGGTACCGCACTTAAGGTGGTAGCGGGCACTCCTGACGCATCTGACTTTGAAATGCTTAAAATGTCCGAGTACCGACTGATAGAGTCAAATAACAGGCAGATAATCATCAACACACAAACGCAGGATAAAATCAATAAGCTCACAGATACTGTTAATAAAATTATTAAGGCAAAACAAAACAATATAGTTGACACTTCACACTTGTACGATGTTCTTTTGGCCAGGAATAGAATATTAATAACCGAGATTCAAAATTTAATGCTAACAATCACACTTGCTAAGGCCAACATTATAAACCCTGCAATTTTTAACCACGATGATTTGAAGACTGTATTAGTAGATCACCCCACAGAGGTACCTATCATAAGCCTACTAGAGGCATCTAATATTAAAGTCCTTCAGTCCGATAATATCATCCATGTGCTGATCGCATATCCTAAAATTAAAATTACATGTAAAAAGGTCACAATCTTTCCCGTATCACACCAACACATTGTTCTGCAACTACAGGACAACGTAGTAGCCGAATGCAACAATGATGTCCTAGCAGTCACTGAATGCGCATTAACAACTTACGCATCCTTCTGCAAGCTGGCAACACACGATACTTGCGCTCGAGGCCTACATGCGGGGGATATAGCACAATGCGAAACGCAGGCCAGCCATTTAAGTCCCATCACATTGGTAGACGACGGAATACTAATTATCAACGAGTGTCCAGCCCGGGTCAGCACTGACTATGGCCCTGAAATAACTACCAATGGCACTCACCTCATTACGTTTGAGCGAGTAGCTGTTATTAATGGCACTAAGTATTCGAATCAACGAGAAGCTATCAAGAAAACACCTGGCATGGCAGCGTCCCCGTTGCTAAACATCGTTGGGCACAATCCAGCGCTAAGCATGCCCCTCCTCCAAAGAATGAACAACCAAAATTTGGAGGTTATCCAAGGGCTTAAGGAGGAAGTAAAATCGGCTGGAGCCACCAACATCTGGTTCGCCGTTGGCGTGGGAATCAGCATCCTTATCAGCTGCTCTATCCTACTCCTCCGGGTGTTGAGGAGGAAACGAGCGGCGCAGGAAATACAGCAGGTCGTCGATAAGTTCCAGATGACCGAGGACGGTCATACTTCCAAGGGGGGAGTAGTTAACACAGTTAAGGAGTAACTTATAAGTCGGTACAAATATGTGGTGGTTCTCGGATCACCCTATTGCCTTTATGTGCAGATTAAGCATAAATCGCCTTTAGGGGCCGTGCCTGGTTCCCGGCGTGGTGAGTTATGCATTTTCTGCTTGTGTCAGCATTTTGGTATGACAAAGCGGTCGGCTCGCCGGCCACGTACAGCTTATAAGTTCAGTTTTAGTTCTGATTTTGAATAAAGAACATTTAAATGTAAAACTCCGGCATTGGCCGTTAACACTTATCTTATTGATTGAAATTGGTTATCGTGCCTTAAGGGCCGTTAGCAACGGAGGCAGTTACTCCCATCATAATCTTCCTAATAGAAGAGGAAAGAGAGCCAGTGGCAACCGCCCGGCTCACCCAGGAGAACAACCAGCCACGGGGACAAGTGCGCCTTTACCCCCACCCCCGGAATCAGCTACGGTTGTAGTAGGACAGCAGCCCCTTACCCTCACGGACAGCGGCGAGGGACAGAGAGTGGTGACCCGTCCTAAATTATAATCGTGGAGGGTTGAACTGATCGAGAGAGCAAAAGAGCGAGAGGGAAACACAAGGCGTCTCGTTTGCCGAGCAAAGAGCAAGACAACATGTCGTTCGGACCCGCTCTGATTTTCTGGGTTTAGGTATAAATAGGGGCACGTCGAAATTGTAGTCAGTTCTTCAGTGACTTTCGTTTCGTGCAGTGTTAATAGTAAAGAGTAGTGAAAAATGACTGGTCGCGGCAAAGGAGGCAAAGGCTTGGGAAAAGGTGGCGCAAAGCGTCATCGCAAAGTGTTGCGTGATAACATCCAGGGTATTACAAAGCCAGCTATCCGCCGTTTGGCTCGTCGTGGCGGAGTGAAGCGCATATCTGGACTTATTTACGAGGAAACACGCGGTGTTCTAAAGGTATTTTTGGAGAACGTTATCCGCGATGCAGTTACCTACACCGAACACGCCAAGAGGAAGACGGTCACAGCCATGGACGTTGTGTACGCCTTGAAAAGGCAAGGCCGCACCCTGTACGGTTTCGGCGGTTAAACAAATCGTACAGCAGCCTGTACATCAATAAGCAATCGGTCCTTTTCAGGACCACAAATTCATATTTTAAAGGAGATGAATTTTCAATTATATCTGTCTTTATTGGTTAAATGTATTTTTTTAAATATTAATATAGCCAATGCTCAAAAAAAAAACTGGAAATATTAAACTGCACTCTTAAATGTAATGTTTGATTATTGTTGCCTGAAAGCAGACATCTGTTTTATTTTGCGCAGCTGCTGCTTTTGTGTCTTGCAGACTGTACTGAGGAACTGCCATGTTTAATTAAACGCTACTGCGAATGCGTTCAGTTTCCGCTATGATTACCGATTACTAACAATACAGAGCCTTGGATCAGTTTTTTTTGTTTGTCTTGCACGTGCCACTGTTAACGAAGTATTCCAATTTTAATCGGAGTTAAAAACATTAAAAAATATATATATTGGCGAAAGCTAATACTGATTCTTATTCTATAATATCTCTATATGCATTTGAAAATCTTAACAATTCTTTGTTCAAAACTTGGTCGTCCTGAAAAGGACGGTTGGGTTTTTGTTATGTACATGACGAAGTCGCTCTCCTTCGTTTTTAGAACGTTTAAGCCTTCTTCTCGGTCTTTTTGGGCAACAGAACAGCTTGGATGTTGGGCAACACTCCACCCTGTGCAATGGTTACGCCAGAGAGCAGTTTGTTCAACTCCTCGTCGTTGCGGATGGCCAGCTGCAGATGACGCGGAATGATCCTAGTCTTCTTGTTGTCACGAGCTGCATTGCCAGCCAACTCGAGAACCTCAGCGGCCAGATATTCCATCACGGCAGCCAGATAAACTGGAGCGCCGGCACCAACACGCTCGGCATAGTTTCCCTTGCGAAGCAGACGGTGAATACGGCCCACTGGGAACTGAAGACCAGCACGGTTGGAGCGGGACTTTGCCTTTCCCTTCACTTTGCCACCTTTTCCACGACCAGACATTTTGCTTTACTTCTCACTAAATTCACTTTTCACACGGGAAACAAATGTTTGTGAGCCAGGCAGCTGGCGGCCAGACATTTATACTTTTTCGACCGACAGCGCGTTCGTTTAGGGGTGGATTGTGCCTTGGGCCGAAGAGTTTGTTCGAAAAAAAGTATAAGACGAACGCACGAACTGGGCTCCCATTATAACCAGTGAACTGTGTTTGTGAAGTGAGAAAATGCCGCCGAAAACAAGTGGAAAGGCAGCCAAGAAGGCTGGCAAGGCCCAGAAGAATATCACCAAGAACGACAAGAAGAAGAAGCGTAAGAGGAAGGAGAGCTACGCCATCTACATTTACAAGGTCCTGAAGCAGGTCCACCCTGATACTGGAATTTCGTCGAAGGCGATGAGCATCATGAACAGCTTTGTGAATGATATCTTCGAGCGCATTGCTGCCGAGGCTTCTCGCCTGGCTCACTACAACAAGCGCTCGACCATTACCAGTCGGGAAATTCAAACGGCCGTACGCTTGCTCCTGCCGGGAGAGTTGGCCAAGCACGCTGTCAGTGAGGGAACCAAGGCTGTCACCAAGTACACCAGCTCCAAGTAATTTTCTCTCGCTATGGATGCAAAGAAATATCAAAAACGGCCCTTTTCAGGGCCACAAAAATGTTTACCAAAGAAAGTACATTTTCAATATTCAATTTTTCAGCAATTCCTGCCAAGGAGATAATATATAACATGTTAATATAAGTTGGACTTTTCTTTTGTTTTATTTGATCTTCAGACTAATCTGATTAATCTTTGCCAGTACCAAAGTCTGATTTTATTGACTTTCTTATAATGTTGATAAACATTATGGTGCTCACTGCGAAGATCAGTAAATTTAATTTAACAGACAATAGCAAAACGCAATAAACAATTAATAATATATGACATTAAAATGTCGAATTGAAAGATTATTTCTCTTAAAGACTTAGTTGTTTGTAGCCCTGAAAAGGGCTTGTTTAAATGAATCTCAGATTTCGAAATCTGAAATTGCGACTGTACAGCGACATGGAGCGTGTACGCAGTTTATTTCTTGGCTGCCGTTGTTTTTGCTTTCGGCTTTTTAGCGGTAGCGGGAGCAACTGCCTTCTTCACCACCTTTTTGGGCTTGGCAGAAGCCGCCGGCTTGGCTTTTGGTGCTTTGGCGGCTGCCTTTGGCTTTGCTGAAGTAGACTTGGCTTTTGCTGCTGCTGCTGGCTTTGCCTTAACGGTTCCCGTTTTCTTGGCATCCTTCGCCTTTGCCTTCTCGGTTTTCTTTTTCTCGGCGGTCTTTTTGGTGGCCACAGCCTTCTTTGCCTTGGGCTTCTTCTCAGCAGCTCCGGCAGCTTTCTTAGTGGTGGCTCCAGCTCCGGCCTTCTTGGCGACTACTTTCTTGCTTTTCACTTTCTTTTCAGCAGACGTAGCTTTAGGCTTGGGATCCTTTTTGGCGGAGGCCGATAGTTTAAATGAACCAGACGCACCTTTTCCTTTTGTTTGGATCAGTTTTCCGTTGACCACGGCAGATTTCAAATACTTTTTGATGAATGGAGCCAGTTTCTGGGCATCGCATTTGTAAGTGGCAGTGATATATTTCTTAATTGCAAGAAGAGACGAGCCGCCACGTTCTTTCAAGTTCTTGATAGAGGCGTCTACCATTTGCTGTGTTGGTGGGTGAGATGGTGGCACGGCGACCTTCTTTGCCTTTGCGGCAGTGGATCCAGAAGCCTTTTTGGCGGCCACCTTCTTCTCAACTGGCGCTGGTGGGGCAGCCACTGGGGAAGCGGACGTCGCAACTGCAGAATCAGACATTTTTCTTCACTAAAATACACTTTTTTGCTTCGAAAATGGCGCGCGCGTTTGTTGCCGACCTCCTTCGTTCGAATGAGAAGCGAGGAGGAGAGCACTTCAACTCTGGGTATGCAATCAGTCATTTGCTCTGCTAATGTTTGCTTGAAGTAAAAACTTATTTCTTTTATTTCGTTCGTTTAGGTCTTAAATTCAATTAATGTTTTTGTTCTGTTGTATGCCCAAATATTCCATTAAGCAATTAGAAATGTAAAAATTTTAATGTCTCGTTTTAGTGCATTTTTATTAAAGCTCGAACTTGAACATTGACATACGTAACATGAGCATTTTATTTAAAAACATAGTTTTTAATTTGAATTCTTTCTAATATATTAATATTAAATAACACAAAGGAAAATTTAAACTTTTAACTTTAAGAATCAATTCACAAATAACCACATTTCTTAAGTAAAGGTATTTTATAACACGTTTTAGTTTGACCTTATGCTACATAAAAAGTAGTCTATGAGAATACGTCAGGCAATAGTTTTAGGAATTAAAAAAATATAAATCTTTTAAAATTGTTAAGGTATTTGTTTTTATCTTCAAAATATCATGAATATGCTTCAATACAGACTTGATTTAAAACATTATTATAAACGGTTTATCCAAGATGGCTTCCCTTGTATCCTATATAAAGGCATGATTAGGGTCACTGTCAAGTTAACATAAAAAAAAAAATATTTTAACTGTTTCCATTGTAGTTTTTGTTTGTTAAATAAATAAAAGACTCGTTAACATGTCTGAATTTTTTCTTTAAGGTTTTCAAAAGTTTTTCGATTTTTTAAGGATGTTTAAAATCTGTTACGCTTCGTGTACCAATAGTATCACTTCAAAAAATGTTCTCTTTACAGTTCTTCATATAAAATCTAATTGTAATATTTTCCAAAGCATTTTATGTTTTATGTAACAAATAGAGCGAATATAAACTTATCTGACTAATTTTTATAAAGTTTTTACCCTTTTTCGATTTTTGAATGGTGTTTGAAGTACAATGAAGTTGCAACTTGCTACTACACACTATGTGTCGCTATTAATATGAAATATAAATTAGTTTTTTATTTTTAGCATTTTTAATCTCGTTTAACAAATAAACTCCTCACAAACTAACTTTTCAGAAGGTTTTCAAAATTTTTTTTTGATTTTTCAAAGATGTTCGAGATCCACGGTAGTTCGTGGTTGTTCAACAAAACCTAATCTTGTTTACTGCAGTGAAGAATTAACATTTCACCTTTAAATAGAAAATTTATAATTTTTGTATATTTTTTTTTTTTTTTTTTTTTAAGTAATAAAGAGCTTATTGATGTTTTTTCGAGTTATTTTCTGAAAGTTTTTTTTAACAGTTTTTCGATGTTTTTAAGGGTGTGTAGAGCCCAAGGTGGTTCGTTGTTGTTCTATGCTACCTTACCGTGATAAATATTAAGACTGAAAAAAACATTTCCTTAGGCTGGTTATCAAAAAAAAAAAATGAAATCCATTTTTAAGATAGGTGTTAGAAAGTAAACCTTAAAATATTCAATAATTAAAATAACAATTTAAATAAATACTCAATAAATTTTAATAAAAAAAAAATGAAAATCTAATCTCATTGAGTACTTTTTGTGGTCCTGAAAAGGACCGATTTGTACAAATAAAAGCGCATTGCTGCCACTTGAAGCCGTCTCAACTTAAGCACGCTCGCCGCGAATGCGACGGGCCAACTGAATGTCCTTGGGCATAATTGTGACTCGCTTAGCATGAATGGCACACAAGTTGGTGTCTTCAAAGAGACCAACCAAATAGGCTTCGCTAGCCTCCTGCAGAGCCATCACCGCCGAGCTCTGGAATCGCAAGTCAGTCTTGAAGTCTTGAGCGATTTCACGCACCAGACGCTGGAAAGGCAGTTTGCGGATCAACAGCTCGGTACTTTTCTGGTAGCGGCGGATCTCACGCAGGGCCACAGTTCCGGGGCGATAGCGATGAGGCTTCTTCACGCCTCCGGTGGCTGGGGCGCTCTTACGAGCGGCTTTAGTAGCCAGTTGTTTGCGTGGCGCCTTGCCACCAGTCGATTTGCGAGCGGTTTGCTTGGTACGAGCCATTTTCAGTTTTCGCTTTCAATTCACTTCTGTTCACTTCACGTCTGAAACTAAAACACAGTGAACTTTCGGCGCGTCTGCTACCTACTTATATAGCAAATCGTGGAGGGTTGAACTGATCGAGAGAGCAAAAGAGCGAGAGGGAAACACAAGGCGTCTCGTTTGCCGAGCAAAGAGCAAGACAACATGTCGTTCGGACCCGCTCTGATTTTCTGGGTTTAGGTATAAATAGGGGCACGTCGAAATTGTAGTCAGTTCTTCAGTGACTTTCGTTTCGTGCAGTGTTAATAGTAAAGAGTAGTGAAAAATGACTGGTCGCGGCAAAGGAGGCAAAGGCTTGGGAAAAGGTGGCGCAAAGCGTCATCGCAAAGTGTTGCGTGATAACATCCAGGGTATTACAAAGCCAGCTATCCGCCGTTTGGCTCGTCGTGGCGGAGTGAAGCGCATATCTGGACTTATTTACGAGGAAACACGCGGTGTTCTAAAGGTATTTTTGGAGAACGTTATCCGCGATGCAGTTACCTACACCGAACACGCCAAGAGGAAGACGGTCACAGCCATGGACGTTGTGTACGCCCTGAAAAGGCAAGGCCGCACCCTGTACGGTTTCGGCGGTTAAACAAATCGTACAGCAGCCTGTACATCAATAAGCAATCAATCGGTCCTTTTCAGGACCACAAATTCATATTTTAAAGGAGATGAATTTTCAATTATATCTGTCTTTATTGGTTAAATGTATATTTTTTAAATATTAATATAGCCAATGCTCAAAAAAAAAAAACTGGAAATATTAAACTGCACTCTTAAATGTAATGTTTGATTATTGTTGCCTGAAAGCAGACATCTGTTTTATTTTGCGCAGCTGCTGCTTTTGTGTCTTGCAGACTGTACTGAGGAACTGCCATGTTTAATTAAACGCTACTGCGAATGCGTTCAGTTTCCGCTATGATTACCGATTACTAACAATACAGAGCCTTGGATCAGTTTTTTTTGTTTGTCTTGCACGTGCCACGTGGCACTGTTAACGAAGTATTCCAATTTTAATCGGAGTTAAAAACATTAAAAAATATATATATTGGCGAAAGCTAATACTGATTCTTATTCTATAATATCTCTATATGCATTTGAAAATCTTAACAATTCTTTGTTCAAAACTTGGTCGTCCTGAAAAGGACGGTTGGGTTTTTGTTATGTACATGACGAAGTCGCTCTCCTTCGTTTTTAGAACGTTTAAGCCTTCTTCTCGGTCTTTTTGGGCAACAGAACAGCTTGGATGTTGGGCAACACTCCACCCTGTGCAATGGTTACGCCAGAGAGCAGTTTGTTCAACTCCTCGTCGTTGCGGATGGCCAGCTGCAGATGACGCGGAATGATCCTAGTCTTCTTGTTGTCACGAGCTGCATTGCCAGCCAACTCGAGAACCTCAGCGGCCAGATATTCCATCACGGCAGCCAGATAAACTGGAGCGCCGGCACCAACACGCTCGGCATAGTTTCCCTTGCGAAGCAGACGGTGAATACGGCCCACTGGGAACTGAAGACCAGCACGGTTGGAGCGGGACTTTGCCTTTCCCTTCACTTTGCCACCTTTTCCACGACCAGACATTTTGCTTTACTTCTCACTAAATTCACTTTTCACACGGGAAACAAATGTTTGTGAGCCAGGCAGCTGGCGGCCAGACATTTATACTTTTTCGACCGACAGCGCGTTCGTTTAGGGGTGGATTGTGCCTTGGGCCGAAGAGTTTGTTCGAAAAAAAGTATAAGACGAACGCACGAACTGGGCTCCCATTATAACCAGTGAACTGTGTTTGTGAAGTGAGAAAATGCCGCCGAAAACAAGTGGAAAGGCAGCCAAGAAGGCTGGCAAGGCCCAGAAGAATATTACCAAGAATGACAAGAAGAAGAAGCGTAAGAGGAAGGAGAGCTACGCCATCTACATTTACAAGGTCCTGAAGCAGGTCCACCCTGATACTGGTATTTCGTCGAAGGCGATGAGCATCATGAACAGCTTTGTGAATGATATCTTCGAGCGCATTGCTGCCGAGGCTTCTCGCCTGGCTCACTACAACAAGCGCTCGACCATTACCAGTCGGGAAATTCAAACGGCCGTACGCTTGCTCCTGCCGGGAGAGTTGGCCAAGCACGCTGTCAGTGAGGGAACCAAGGCTGTCACCAAGTACACCAGCTCCAAGTAATTTTCTCTCGCTATGGATGCGTAGAAATATCAAAAACGGCCCTTTTCAGGGCCACAAAAATGTTTACCAAAGAAAGTACATTTTCAATATTCAATTTTTCAGCAATTTCTGCCAAGGAGATAATACATAACATGTTAATATAAGATGGATTTTTCTTTTTTTGTTTTATTTGATCTTCAGACTAATCTGATACTTTGCCAGTACCAAAGTCTGATTTTATTGACTTTCTTATAATGTTGATAAACATTATGGTGCTCACTGCGAAGATCAGTAAATTTAATTTAACAGACAATAGCAAAACGCAATAAACAATTAATAATATATGACATTAAAATGTCGAATTGAAAGATTATTTCTCTTAAAGACTTAGTTGTTTGTAGCCCTGAAAAGGGCTTGTTTAAATGAATCTCAGATTTCGAAATCTGAAATTGCGACTGTACAGCGACATGGAGCGTGTACGCAGTTTATTTCTTGGCTGCCGTTGTTTTTGCTTTCGGCTTTTTAGCGGTAGCGGGAGCAACTGCCTTCTTCACCACCTTTTTGGGCTTGGCAGAAGCCGCCGGCTTGGCTTTTGGTGCTTTGGCGGCTGCCTTTGGCTTTGCTGAAGTAGACTTGGCTTTTGCTGCTGCTGGCTTTGCCTTAACGGTTCCCGTTTTCTTGGCATCCTTCGCCTTTGCCTTCTCGGTTTTCTTTTTCTCGGCGGTCTTTTTGGAGGCCACAGCCTTCTTTGCCTTGGGCTTCTTCTCAGCAGCTCCGGCAGCTTTCTTAGTGGTGGCTCCAGCTCCGGCCTTCTTGGCGACTACTTTCTTGCTTTTCACTTTCTTTTCAGCAGACGTAGCTTTAGGCTTGGGATCCTTTTTGGCGGAGGCCGATAGTTTAAATGAACCAGACGCACCTTTTCCTTTTGTTTGGATCAGTTTTCCGTTGACCACGGCAGATTTCAAATACTTTTTGATGAATGGAGCCAGTTTCTGGGCATCGCATTTGTAAGTGGCAGTGATATATTTCTTAATTGCAAGAAGAGACGAGCCGCCACGTTCTTTCAAGTTCTTGATAGAGGCGTCTACCATTTGCTGTGTTGGTGGGTGAGATGGTGGCACGGCGACCTTCTTTGCCTTTGCGGCAGTGGATCCAGAAGCCTTTTTGGCGGCCACCTTCTTCTCAACGGGCGCTGGTGGGGCAGCCGCTGGGGAGGCGGACGGCGCCACTGCAGAATCAGACATTTTTCTTCACTAAAATACACTTTTTTGCTTCGAAAATGGCGCGCGCGTTTGTTGCCGACCTCGTTCGTTCGAATGAGAAGCTCTGCTAATGTTTGCTTGAAGTAAAAACTTATTTTTTTTATTTTGTTCGTTTAGGTCTTAAATTCAATTAATGTTTTTGTTCTGTTGTATGCCCAAATATTCCATTAAGCAATTAGAAATGTAAAAATTGTAATGTCTAGTTTTAGTGCATTTTTATTAAAGCTCGAACTTGAACATTGACATACGTAACATGAGCATTTTATTTAAAAACATAGTTTTTAATTTGAATTCTTTCTAATATATTAATATTAAATAACACAAAGGAAAATTTAAACTTTTAACTTTAAGAATCAATTCACAAATAACCACATTTCTTAAGTTAAGGTATTTTATAACACGTTTTAGTTTGACCTTATGCTACATAAAAAGTAGTCTATAGACACGAATACGTCAGGCAATAGTTTTAGGAATTAAAAAAATATAAATCTTTTAAAATTGTTAAGGTATTTGTTTTTATCTTCAAAATATCATGAATATGCTTCAATACAGACTTGATTTAAAACATTATTATAAACGGTTTATCCAAGATGGCTT
Organism: Drosophila ficusphila; assembly: GCF_018152265.1. Lineage (NCBI taxonomy): Eukaryota > Metazoa > Arthropoda > Insecta > Diptera > Drosophilidae > Drosophila > Drosophila ficusphila. The sequence goes on from NW_025064460.1 coordinate 33,116, forward strand.
CCCTTGTATCCTATACAAAGGCATGATTAGGGTCACTGTCAAGTTAACATAAAAAAAAAAAATATTTTAACTGTTTCCATTGTAGTTTTTGTTTGTTAAATAAATAAAAGACTCGTTAACATGTCTGAATTTTTTCTTTAAGGTTTTCAAAAGTTTTTCGATTTTTTAAGGATGTTTAAAATCTGTTACGTTTCGTGTACCAATAGTGCCACTTCAAAAAATGTTCTCTTTATAGTTCTTCATATAAAATTTAATTTTAATATTTTCCAAAGCATTTTATGTTTTATGTAACAAATAGAGCGAATATAAACTTGTCTGACTGATTTTATAAAGTTTTTACCCTTTTTCGATTTTTGAATGGTGTTTGAAG
>NW_025064461.1:0-16295 GCF_018152265.1 Drosophila ficusphila
GGTATTCCACTTTTAAATCGGGTAAAAATTTCAAAAGTTATGGGCTAAGCAGTGCTGGGTTCTGGTCACTTTTCTGCAAACCCATTTTTTTTGCAAATTTTGACAGGTCGGGGGTCATAAAAAATTACAAAATATTGACCAAAAATTCGAAAATAAACCAATAATGCAGCTAGATAGATATTTTAATAACAAATTCAGAGAGGTATTCCACTTTTAAATCGGGTAAAAATTTCAAAAGTTATGGGCTAAGCAGTGCTGGGTTCTGGTCACTTTTCTGCAATCCCATTTTTTTGCAAATTTTGACAGGTCGGGGGTCATAAAAAATTACAAAATATTGACCAAAAATTCGAAAATAAACCAATAATGCAGCTAGATAGATATTTTAATAACAAATTCAGAGAGGTATTCCACTTTTAAATCGGGTAAAAATTTCAAAAGTTTGGGCTTAGCAGTGCTGGGATCTGGTCACTTTTCTGCAAACCCATTTTTTGCAAATTTTGACAGGTCGGGGGTCATAAAAAATGACGAAACATTGACCAAAAATTCGAAAAATAAACCAATGATGTAGCTAGATAGATATTTTAATAACAAATTCAGAGAGGCATTCCACTTTTAAATCGGGTAAAAATTTCAAAAGTTATGGGCTAAGCAGTGCTGGGATCTGGTCACTTTTCTGCAAACCCATTTTTTTGCAAATTTTGACAGGTCGGGGGTCATAAAAAATTAAAAAATATTGACCAAAAATTCGAAAATAAACCAATAATGCAGCTAGATAGATATTTTAACAACAAATTCAGAGAGGTATTCCACTTTTAAATCGGGTAAAAATTTCAAAAGTTTGGGCTAAGCAGTGCTGGGATCTGGTCACTTTTCTGCAAACCCATTTTTTGCAAATTTTGACAGGTCGGGGGTCATAAAAAATTACAAAATATTGACCAAAAATTCGAAAATAAACCAATAATGCAGCTAGATAGATATTTTAACAACAAATTCAGAGAGGTATTCCACTTTTAAATCGGGTAAAAATTTCAAAAGTTTGGGCTTTGCAGTGCTGGGATCTGGTCACTTTTCTGCAAACCCATTTTTTGCAAATTTTGACAGGTCGGGGGTCATAAAAAACTACAAAATATTGACCAAAAATTCGAAAATAAACCAATAATGCAGCTAGATAGATATTCGAATAACAAATTCAGAGAGGTATTCCACTTTTAAATCGGGTAAAAATTTCAAAAGTTTGGGCTAAGCAGTGCTGGGATCTGGTCACTTTTCTGCAAACCCATTTTTTGCAAATTTTGACAGGTCGGGGGTCATAAAAAATGACGAAACATTGACCAAAAATTCGAAAATAAACCAATGATGTAGCTAAATAGATATTTTAATAACAAATTCAGAGAGGCATTCCACTTTTAAATCGGGTAAAAATTTCAAAAGTTATGGGATAAGCAGTGCTGGGATCTGGTCACTTTTCTGCAAACCCATTTTTTTGCAAATTTTGACAGGTCGGGGGTCATAAAAAATTAAAAAATATTGACCAAAAATTCGAAAATAAACCAATAATGCAGCTAGATAGATATTTTAACAACAAATTCAGAGAGGTATTCCACTTTTAAATCGGGTAAAAATTTCAAAAGTTTGGGCTAAGCAGTGCTGGGATCTTGTCACTTTTCTGCAAACCCATTTTTTGCAAATTTTGACAGGTCGGGGGTCATAAAAAATTACAAAATATGGACCAAAAAATCGAAAATAAACCAATAATGCAGCTAGATAGATATTTTAACAACAAATTCAGAGAGGTATTCCACTTTTAAATCGGGTAAAAATTTCAAAAGTTATGGGCTAAGCAGTGCTGGGATCTGGTCACTTTTCTGCAAACCCATTTTTTGCAAATTTTGACAGGTCGGGGGTCATAAAAAATTAACAAAATATTGACCAAAAATTCGAAAATAAACCAATAATGCAGCTAGATAGATATTTTAATAACAAATTCAGAGAGGTATTCTACTTTTAAATCGGGTAAAAATTTCAAAAGGTTTGGGATAAGCAGTGCTGGGATCTGGTCACTTTTCTGCAAACCCATTTTTTTGCAAATTTTGACAAGTCGGGGGTCATAAAAAATTACAAAATATTGACCAAAAATTCGAAAATAAACCAATAATGCAGCTAGATAGATATTTTAACAACAAATTCAGAGAGGCATTCCACTTTTAAATCGGGTAAAAATTTCAAAAGTTTGGGCTAAGCAGTGCTGGGATCTGGTCACTTTTCTGCAAACCCATTTTTTTGCAAATTTTGACAGGTCGGGGGTCATAAAAAACTACAAAATATTGACCAAAAATTCGAAAATAAACCAATAATGCAGCTAGATAGATATTCGAATAACAAATTCAGAGAGGTATTCCACTTTTAAATCGGGTAAAAATTTCAAAAGTTATGGGCTAAGCAGTGCTGCGATCTGGTCACTTTTCTGCAAACCCATTTTTTGCAAATTTTGACAGGTCGGGGGTCATAAAAAATTACAAAACATTGACCAAAAATTCGAAAATAAACCAATGATGTAGCTAGATAGATATTTTAATAACAAATTCAGAGAGGCATTCCACTTTTAAATCGGGTAAAAATTTCAAAAGTTATGGGCTAAGCAGTGCTGGGATCTGGTCACTTTTCTGCAAGCCCATTTTTTTGCAAATTTTGACAGGTCGGGGGTCATAAAAAATTACAAAATATCAACCAAAAATTCGAAAATAAACCAATAATGCAGCTAGATAGATATTTTAATAGCAAATTCAGAGAGGTATTCCACTTTTAAATCGGGTAAAAATTTCAAAAGTTATGGGCTAAGCAGTGCTGGGTTCTGGTCACTTTTCTGCAAACCCATTTTTTGCAAATTTTGACAGGTCGGGGGTCATAAAAAATTAAAAAATATTGACCAAAAATTCGAAAATAAACCAATAATGCAGCTAGATAGATATTCGAATAACAAATTCAGAGAGGTATTCCACTTTTAAATCGGGTAAAAATTTCAAAAGTTATGGGCTAAGCAGTGCTGGGATCTGGTCACTTTTCTGCAAACCCATTTTTTGCAAATTTTGACAGGTCGGGGGTCATAAAAAATTACAAAATATTGTCCAAAAATTCGAAAATAAACCAATAATGCAGCTAGATAGATATTTTAACAATAAATTCAGAGAGGTATTCAACTTTTAAATCGGGTAAAAATTTCAAAAGTTTGGGCTAAGCAGTGCTGGGATCTGGTCACTTTTCTGCAAACCCATTTTTTGCAAATTTTGACAAGTCGGGGGTCATAAAAAACTACAAAATATTGACCAAAAATTCGAAAATAAACCAATAATGCAGCTAGATAGATATTTTAATAGCAAATTCAGAGAGGTATTCCACTTTTAAATCGGGTAAAAATTTCAAAAGTTTGGGCTAAGCAGTGCTGGGATCTGGTCACTTTTCTGCAAACCCATTTTTTGCAAATTTTGACAGGTCGGGGGTCATAAAAAATGACGAAACATTGACCAAAAAATTCGAAAATAAACCAATGATGTAGCTAGATAGATATTTTAATAAAAAATTCAGAGAGGCATTCCACTTTTAAATCGGGTAAAAATTTCAAAAGTTATGGGATAAGCAGTGCTGGGATCTGGTCACTTTTCTGCAAACCCATTTTTTTGCAAATTTTGACAGGTCGGGGGTCATAAAAAATTAAAAAATATTGACCAAAAATTCGAAAATAAACCAATAATGCAGCTAGATAGATATTTTAACAACAAATTCAGAGAGGTATTCCACTTTTAAATCGGGTAAAAATTTCAAAAGTTATGGGCTAAGCAGTGCTGGGTTCTGGTCACTTTTCTGCAAACCCATTTTTTTGCAAATTTTGACAGGTCGGGGGTCATAAAAAATTACAAAATATTGACCAAAAATTCGAAAATAAACCAATAATGCAGCTAGATAGATATTCGAATAACAAATTCAGAGAGGTATTCCACTTTTAAATCGGGTAAAAATTTCAAAAGTTATGGGCTAAGCAGTGCTGGGATCTGGTCACTTTTCTGCAAACCCATTTTTTGCAAATTTTGACAGGTCGGGGGTCATAAAAAATGACGAAACATTGACCAAAAATTCGAAAATAAACCAATGATGTAGCTAGATAGATATTTTAATAACAAATTCAGAGAGGCATTCCACTTTTAAATCGGGTAAAAATTTCAAAAGTTATGGGATAAGCAGTGCTGGGATCTGGTCACTTTTCTGCAAACCCATTTTTTTGCAAATTTTGACAGGTCGGGGGTCATAAAAAATTACAAAATATTGACCAAAAATTCGAAAATAAACCAATAATGCAGCTAGATAGATATTTTAACAACAAATTCAGAGAGGTATTCCACTTTTAAATCGGGTAAAAATTTCAAAAGTTTGGGCTAAGCAGTGCTGGGATCTGGTCACTTTTCTGCAAACCCATTTTTTGCAAATTTTGACAGGTCGGGGGTCATAAAAAATTACAAAATATTGACCAAAAATTCGAAAATAAACCAATAATGCAGCTAGATAGATATTCGAACAACAAATTCAGAGAGGTATTCCACTTTTAAATCGGGTAAAAATTTCAAAAGTTTGGGCTAAGCAGTGCTGGGATCTGGTCACTTTTCTGCAAACCCATTTTTTGCAAATTTTGACAGGTCGGGGGTCATTAAAAATTACAAAATATTGACCAAAAATTCGAAAATAAACCAATAATGCAGCTAGATAGATATTTTAATAACAAATTCAGAGAGGTATTCCACTTTTGAATCGGGTAAAAATTTCAAAAGTTTGGGCTAAGCAGTGCTGGGATCTTGTCACTTTTCTGCAAACCCATTTTTTGCAAATTTTGACAGGTCGGAGGTCATAAAAAACTACAAAATATTGACCAAAAATTCGAAAATAAACCAATAATGCAGCTAGATAGATATTCGAATAACAAATTCATAGAGGTATTCCACTTTTAAATCGGGTAAAAATTTCAAAAGTTTGGGCTAAGCAGTGCTGGGATCTGGTCACTTTTCTGCAAACCCATTTTTTGCAAATTTTGACAGGTCGGGGGTCATAAAAAATTACAAAATATTGACCAAAAATTAGAAAATAAACCAATGATGTAGCTAGATAGATATTTTAATAACAAATTCAGAGAGGCATTCCACTTTTAAATCGGGTAAAAATTTCAAAAGTTATGGGATAAGCAGTGCTGGGATCTGGTCACTTTTCTGCAAACCCATTTTTTTGCAAATTTTGACAGGTCGGGGGTCATAAAAAATTACAAAATATTGACCAAAAATTCGAAAATAAACCAATAATGCAGCTAGATAGATATTTTAACAACAAATTCAGAGAGGTATTCCACTTTTAAATCGGGTAAAAATTTCAAAAGTTTGGGCTAAGCAGTGCTGGGATCTTGTCACTTTTCTGCAAACCCATTTTTTGCAAATTTTGACAGGTCGGGGGTCATAAAAAATGACAAAATATTGACCAAAAATTCGAAAATAAACCAATAATGCAGCTAGACAGATATTTTTACAGCAAATTCAGAGAGGTATTCCACTTTTAAATCGGGTAAAAATTTCAAAAGGTTTGGGATAAGCAGTGCTGGGATCTGGTCACTTTTCTGCAAACCCATTTTTTGCAAATTTTAACAAGTCGGGGGTCATAAAAAACTACAAAATATTGACCAAAAATTCGAAAATAAACCAATAATGCAGCTAGATAGATATTTTAATAACAAATTCAGAGAGGTATTCCACTTTTAAATCGGGTAAAAATTTCAAAAGTTATGGGCTAAGCAGTGCTGGGTTCTGGTCACTTTTCTGCAAACCCATTTTTTGCAAATTTTGACAGGTCGGGGGTCATAAAAAACTACAAAATATTGACCAAAAATTCGAAAATAAACCAATAATGCAGCTAAATAGATATTCGAATAACAAATTCAGAGAGGTATTCCACATTTAAATCGGGTAAAAATTTCAAAAGTTATGGGCTAAGCAGTGCTGGGATCAGGTCACTTTTCTGCAAACCCATTTTTTGCAAATTTTGACAGGTCGGGGATCATAGAAAATGACGAAAGATTGACCAAAAATTCGAAAATAAACCAATGATGTAGCTAGATAGATATTTTAATAACAAATTCAGAGAGGCATTCCACTTTTAAATCGGGTAAAAATTTCAAAAGTTATGGGATAAGCAGTGCTGGGATCTGGTCACTTTTCTGCAAACCCATTTTTTTTGCAAATTTTGACAGGTCGGGGGTCATAAAAAATTACAAAATATTGACCAAAAATTCGAAAATAAACCAATAATGCAGCTAGATAGATATTATAACAACAAATTCAGAGAGGTATTCCACTTTTAAATCGGGTAAAAATTTCAAAAGTTTGGGCTAAGCAGTGCTGGGATCTTGTCACTTTTCTGCAAACCCATTTTTTGCAAATTTTGACAGGTCGGGGGTCATAAAAAATTACAAAATATTGACCAAAAATTCGAAAATAAACCAATAATGCAGCTAGATAGATATTTTAACAACAAATTCAGAGAGGCATTCCACTTTTAAATCGGGTAAAAATTTCAAAAGTTATGGGATAGGCAGTGCTGGGATCTGGTCACTTTTCTGCAAACCCATTTTTTTGCAAATTTTGACAGGTCGGGGGTCATAAAAAATTACAAAATATTGACCAAAAATTCGAAAATAAACCAATAATGCAGCTAGATAGATATTTTAACAACAAATTCAGAGAGGTATTCCACTTTTAAATCGGGTAAAAATTTCAAAAGTTATGGGCTAAGCAGTGCTGGGATCTGGTCACTTTTCTGCAAACCCATTTTTTGCAAATTTTGACAGGTCGGGGGTCATAAAAAATGACGAAAGATTGACCAAAAATTCGAAAATAAACCAATAATGCAGCTAGATAGATATTTTAACAACAAATTCAGAGAGGTATTCCACTTTTAAATCGGGTAAAAATTTCAAAAGGTTTGGGAGAAGCAGTGCTGGGATCTGGTCACTTTTCTGCAAACCCATTTTTTGCAAATTTTAACAAGTCGGGGGTCATAAAAAACTACAAAATATTGACCAAAAATTCGAAAATAAACCAATAATGCAGCTAGATAGATATTTTAACAACAAATTCAGAGAGGTATTCCACTTTTAAATCGGGTAAAAATTTCAAAAGTTTGGGCTAAGCAGTGCTGGGATCTTGTCACTTTTCTGCAAACCCATTTTTTGCAAATTTTGACAGGTCGGGGGTCATAAAAAATGACAAAATATTGACCAAAAATTCGAAAATAAACCAATAAGGCAGCTAGATAGATATTCGAATAACAAATTCAGAGAGGTATTCCACTTTTAAATCGGGTAAAAATTTCAAAAGTTTGGGCTAAGCAGTGCTGGGATCTGGTCACTTTTCTGCAAACCCATTTTTTGAAAATTTTGACAGGTCGGGGGTCATAAAAAATTACAAAATATTGACCAAAAATTCGAAAATAAACCAATAATGCAGCTAGATAGATATTTTAATAACAAATTCAGAGAGGTATTCCACTTTTAAATCGGGTAAAAATTTCAAAAGTTTGGGCTAAGCAGTGCTGGGATCTGGTCACTTTTCTGCAAACCCATTTTTTTGCAAATTTTGACAGGTCGGGGGTCATAAAAAATTACAAAATATTGACCAAAAATTCGAAAATAAACCAATAATGCTGCTAGATAGATATTTTAATAACAAATTCAGAGAGGTATTCCACTTTTAAATCGGGTAAAAATTTCAAAAGTTATGGGATAAGCAGTGCTGGGATCTGGTCACTTTTCTGCAAACCCATTTTTTTGCAAATTTTGACAGGTCGGGGGTCATAAAAAATTACAAAATATTGACCAAAAATTCGAAAATAAACCAATAATGCAGCTAGATAGATATTTTAACAACAAATTCAGAGAGGTATTCCACTTTTAAATCGGGTAAAAATTTCAAAAGTTTGGGCTAAGCAGTGCTGGGATCTGGTCACTTTTCTGCAAACCCATTTTTTGCAAATTTTGACAGGTCGGGGGTCATAAAAAATGACAAAATATTGACCAAAAATTCGAAAATAAACCAATAATGTAGCTAGATAGATATTTTAACAACAAATTCAGAGAGGCATTCCACTTTTAAATCGGGTAAAAATTTCAAAAGGTTTGGGATAAGCAGTGCTGGGATCTGGTCACTTTTCTGCAAACCCATTTTTTGCAAATTTTGACAGGTCGGGGGGTCATAAAAAATTACAAAATATTGACCAAAAATTCGAAAATAAACCAATAATGCAGCTAGATAGATATTTTAATAACAAATTCAGAGAGGTATTCCACTTTTAAATCGGGTAAAAATTTCAAAAGTTATGGGCTAAGCAGTGCTGGGATCTGGTCACTTTTCTGCAAACCCATTTTTTGCAAATTTTGACAGGTCGGGGGTCATAAAAAACTACAAAATATTGACCAAAAATTCGAAAATAAACCAATAATGCAGCTAAATAGATATTCGAATAACAAATTCAGAGAGGTATTCCACATTTAAATCGGGTAAAAATTTCAAAAGTTATGGGCTAAGCAGTGCTGGGATCAGGTCACTTTTCTGCAAACCCATTTTTTGCAAATTTTGACAGGTCGGGGATCATAGAAAATGACGAAAGATTGACCAAAAATTCGAAAATAAACCAATGATGTAGCTAGATAGATATTTTAATAACAAATTCAGAGAGGCATTCCACTTTTAAATCGGGTAAAAATTTCAAAAGTTTTGGGATAAGCAGTGCTGGGATCTGGTCACTTTTCTGCAAACCCATTTTTTTTGCAAATTTTGACAGGTCGGGGGTCATAAAAAATTACAAAATATTGACCAAAAATTCGAAAATAAACCAATAATGCAGCTAGATAGATATTATAACAACAAATTCAGAGAGGTATTCCACTTTTAAATCGGGTAAAAATTTCAAAAGTTTGGGCTAAGCAGTGCTGGGATCTGGTCACTTTTCTGCAAACCCATTTTTTGCAAATTTTGACAGGTCGGGGGTCATAAAAAATTACAAAATATTGACCAAAAATTCGAAAATAAACCAATAATGCAGCTAGATAGATATTTTAACAACAAATTCAGAGAGGCATTCCACTTTTAAATCGGGTAAAAATTTCAAAAGTTATGGGATAGGCAGTGCTGGGATCTGGTCACTTTTCTGCAAACCCATTTTTTTGCAAATTTTGACAGGTCGGGGGTCATAAAAAATTACAAAATATTGACCAAAAATTCGAAAATAAACCAATAATGCAGCTAGATAGATATTTTAACAACAAATTCAGAGAGGTATTCCACTTTTAAATCGGGTAAAAATTTCAAAAGGTTTGGGCTAAGCAGTGCTGGGATCTGGTCACTTTTCTGCAAACCCATTTTTTGCAAATTTTGACAGGTCGGGGGTCATAAAAAATTACAAAATATTGACCAAAAATTCGAAAATAAACCAATAATGCAGCTAGATAGATATTTTAATAACAAATTCAGAGAGGTATTCCACTTTTAAATCGGGTAAAAATTTCAAAAGTTATGGGCTAAGCAGTGCTGGGATCTGGTCACTTTTCTGCAAACCCATTTTTTGCAAATTTTAACAAGTCGGGGGTCATAAAAAACTACAAAATATGGACCAAAAATTCGAAACTAAACCAATAATGCAGCTAGATAGATATTTTAATAACAAATTCAGAGAGGTATTCCACTTTTAAATCGGGTAAAAATTTCAAAAGTTTGGGCTTAGCAGTGCTGGGATCTGGTCACTTTTCTGCAAACCCATTTTTTGCAAATTTTGACAGGTCGGGGGTCATAAAAAATTACAAAATATTGACCAAAAATTCGAAAATAAACCAATAATGCAGCTAGATAGATATTTTAACAACAAATTCAGAGAGGTATTCCACTTTTAAATCGGGTAAAAATTTCAAAAGGTTTGGGCTAAGCAGTGCTGGGATCTGGTCACTTTTCTGCAAACCCATTTTTTGCAAATTTTGACAGGTCGGGGGTCATAAAAAATTACAAAATATTGACCAAAAATTCGAAAATAAACCAATAATGCAGCTAGATAGATATTTTAATAACAAATTCAGAGAGGTATTCCACTTTTAAATCGGGTAAAAATTTCAAAAGTTATGGGCTAAGCAGTGCTGGGATCTGGTCACTTTTCTGCAAACCCATTTTTTGCAAATTTTGACAAGTCGGGGGTCATAAAAAACTACAAAATATGGACCAAAAATTCGAAACTAAACCAATAATGCAGCTAGATAGATATTTTAATAACAAATTCAGAGAGGTATTCCACTTTTAAATCGGGTAAAAATTTCAAAAGTTATGGGCTAAGCAGTGCTGGGATCTGGTCACTTTTCTGCAAACCCATTTTTTGCAAATTTTGACAGGTCGGGGGTCATAAAAAACTACAAAATATTGACCAAAAATTCGAAAATAAACCAATAATGCAGCTAAATAGATATTCGAATAACAAATTCAGAGAGGTATTCCACTTTTAAATCGGGTAAAAATTTCAAAAGTTATGGGCTAAGCAGTGCTGGGATCAGGTCACTTTTCTGCAAACCCATTTTTTGCAAATTTTGACAGGTCGGGGGTCATAAAAAATTACAAAATATTGACCAAAAATTCGAAAATAAACCAATAATGCAGCTAGATAGATATTTTAACAACAAATTCAGAGAGGCATTCCACTTTTTAAATCGGGTAAAAATTTCAAAAGTTATGGGCTAGGCAGTGCTGGGATCTGGTCACTTTTCTGCAAACCCATTTTTTTGCAAATTTTGACAGGTCGGGGGGTCATAAAAAATTACAAAATATTGACCAAAAATTCGAAAATAAACCAATAATGCAGCTAGATAGATATTTTAACAACAAATTCAGAGAGGTATTCCACTTTTAAATCGGGTAAAAATTTCAAAAGTTATGGGCTAAGCAGTGCTGGGATCTGGTCACTTTTCTGCAAACCCATTTTTTGCAAATTTTGACAGGTCGGGGGTCATAAAAAATGACGAAACATTGACCAAAAATTCGAAAATAAACCAATAATGCAGCTAGATAGATATTTGAACAACAAATTCAGAGAGGTATTCCACTTTTAAATCGGGTAAAAATTTCAAAAGGTTTGGGCGAAGCAGTGCTGGGATCTGGTCACTTTTCTGCAAACCCATTTTTTGCAAATTTTAACAAGTCGGGGGTCATAAAAAACTACAAAATATTGACCAAAAATTCGAAAATAAACCAATAATGCAGCTAGATAGATATTTTAACAACAAATTCAGAGAGGTATTCCACTTTTAAATCGGGTAAAAATTTCAAAAGTTTGGGCTAAGCAGTGCTGGGATCTTGTCACTTTTCTGCAAACCCATTTTTTTGCAAATTTTGACAGGTCGGGGGTCATAAAAAACTACAAAATATTGACCAAAAATTCGAAAATAAACCAATAATGCAGCTAGATAGATATTCGAATAACAAATTCAGAGAGGTATTCCACTTTTAAATCGGGTAAAAATTTCAAAAGTTTGGGCTAAGCAGTGCTGGGATCTGGTCACTTTTCTGCAAACCCATTTTTTGAAAATTTTGACAGGTCGGGGGTCATAAAAAATTACAAAATATTGACCAAAAATTCGAAAATAAACCAATAATGCAGCTAGATAGATATTTTAATAACAAATTCAGAGAGGTATTCCACTTTTAAATCGGGTAAAAATTTCAAAAGTTTGGGCTAAGCAGTGCTGGGATCTGGTCACTTTTCTGCAAACCCATTTTTTGCAAATTTTGACAGGTCGGGGGTCATAAAAAATTACAAAATATTGACCAAAAATTCGAAAATAAACCAATAATGCTGCTAGATAGATATTTTAATAACAAATTCAGAGAGGTATTCCACTTTTAAATCGGGTAAAAATTTCAAAAGTTATGGGATAAGCAGTGCTGGGATCTGGTCACTTTTCTGCAAACCCATTTTTTTGCAAATTTTGACAGGTCGGGGGTCATAAAAAATTACAAAATATTGACCAAAAATTCGAAAATAAACCAATAATGCAGCTAGATAGATATTCGAATAACAAATTCAGAGAGGTATTCCACTTTTAAATCGGGTAAAAATTTCAAAAGTTTGGGCTAAGCAGTGCTGGGATCTTGTCACTTTTCTGCAAACCCATTTTTTGCAAATTTTGACAGGTCGGGGGTCATAAAAAATTACAAAATATTGACCAAAAATTCGAAAATAAACCAATAATGCAGCTAGATAGATATTTTAATAACAAATTCAGAGAGGTATTCTACTTTTAAATCGGGTAAAAATTTCAAAAGTTTGGGCTAAGCAGTGCTGGGATCTGGTCACTTTTCTGCAAACCCATTTTTTGCAAATTTTAACAAGTCGGGGGGTCATAAAAAATTACAAAATATTGACCAAAAATTCGAAAATAAACCAATAATGCAGCTAGATAGATATTTTAACAACAAATTCAGAGAGGTATTCCACTTTTAAATCGGGTAAAAATTTCAAAAGTTTGGGCTAAGCAGTGCTGGGATCTGGTCACTTTTCTGCAAACCCATTTTTTGCAAATTTTAACAAGTCGGGGGTCATAAAAACTACAAAATATGGACCAAAAATTCGAAAATAAACCAATAATGCAGCTATTTAGATATTTTAACAACAAATTCAGAGAGGTATTCCACTTTTAAATCGGGTAAAAATTTCAAAAGTTTGGGCTTAGCAGTGCTGGGATCTGGTCACTTTTCTGCAAACCCATTTTTTGCAAATTTTGACAGGTCGGGGGTCATAAAAAATTACAAAATATTGACCAAAAATTCGAAAATAAACCAATAATGCAGCTAGATAGATATTTTAATAACAAATTCAGAGAGGTATTCCACTTTTAAATCGGGTAAAAATTTCAAAAGTTTGGGCTAAGCAGTGCTGGGATCTGGTCACTTTTCTGCAAACCCATTTTTTGCAAATTTTGACAGGTCGGGGGTCATAAAAAATTACAAAATATTGACCAAAAATTCGAAAATAAACCAATAATGCTACTAGATAGATATTTTAATAACAAATTCAGAGAGGTATTCCACTTTTAAATCGGGTAAAAATTTCAAAAGTTATGGGATAAGCAGTGCTGGGATCTGGTCACTTTTCTGCAAACCCATTTTTTTGCAAATTTTGACAGGTCGGGGGTCATAAAAAATTACAAAATATTGACCAAAAATTCGAAAATAAACCAATAATGCAGCTAGATAGATATTTTAACAACAAATTCAGAGAGGTATTCCACTTTTAAATCGGGTAAAAATTTCAAAAGTTTGGGCTAAGCAGTGCTGGGATCTGGTCACTTTTCTGCAAACCCATTTTTTGCAAATTTTGACAGGTCGGGGGTCATAAAAAATTACAAAATATTGACCAAAAATTCGAAAATAAACCAATAATGCAGCTAGATAGATATTTTAATAACAAATTCAGAGAGGTATTCCACTTTTAAATCGGGTAAAAATTTCAAAAGTTATGGGCTAAGCAGTGCTGGGATCTGGTCACTTTTCTGCAAACCCATTTTTTGCAAATTTTAACAAGTCGGGGGTCATAAAAACTACAAAATATTGACCAAAAATTCGAAAATAAACCAATAATGCAGCTAGATAGATATTTTAATAACAAATTCAGAGAGGTATTCCACTTTTAAATCGGGTAAAAATTTCAAAAGTTATGGGCTAAGCAGTGCTGGGATCTGGTCACTTTTCTGCAAACCCATTTTTTGCAAATTTTAACAAGTCGGGGGTCATAAAAAACTACAAAATATGGACCAAAAATTCGAAACTAAACCAATAATGCAGCTAGATAGATATTTTAATAACAAATTCAGAGAGGTATTCCACTTTTAAATCGGGTAAAAATTTCAAAAGTTTGGGCTTAGCAGTGCTGGGATCTGGTCACTTTTCTGCAAACCCATTTTTTTGCAAATTTTGACAGGTCGGGGGTCATAAAAAATTAAAAAATATTGACCAAAAATTCGAAAATAAACCAATAATGCAGCTAGATAGATATTTTAATAACAAATTCAGAGAGGCATTCCACTTTTAAATCGGGTAAAAATTTCAAAAGTTATGGGCTAAGCAGTGCTGGGATCTGGTCACTTTTCTGCAAACCCATTTTTTGCAAATTTTGACAGGTCGGGGGTCATAAAAAATTACAAAATATTGACCAAAAATTCGAAAATAAACCAATAATGCAGCTAGATAGATATTTTAATAGCAAATTCAGAGAGGCATTCCACTTTTAAATCGGGTAAAAATTTCAAAAGTTATGGGATAAGCAGTGCTGGGATCTGGTCACTTTTCTGCAAACCCATTTTTTTGCAAATTTTGACAGGTCGGGGGTCATAAAAAATTACAAAATATTGACCAAAAATTCGAAAATAAACCAATAATGCAGCTAGATAGATATTTTAACAACAAATTCAGAGAGGTATTCCACTTTTAAATAGGGTAAAAATTTCAAAAGTTTGGGCTAAGCAGTGCTGGGATCTTGTCACTTTTCTGCAAACCAATTTTTTGCAAATTTTGACAGGTCGGGGGTCATAAAAAATGACGAAACATTGACCAAAAATTCGAAAAATAAACCAATAATGCAGCTAGATAGATATTTTAACAACAAATTCAGAGAGGTATTCCACTTTTAAATCGGGTAAAAATTTCAAAAGTTATGGGCTAAGCAGTGCTGGGATCTGGTCACTTTTCTGCAAACCCATTTTTTGCAAATTTTGACAGGTCGGGGGGTCATAAAAAATGACGAAACATTGACCAAAAAATTCGAAAATAAACCAATAATGGAGCTAGATAGATATTTTAATAGCAAATTCAGAGAGGTATTCCACTTTTAAATCGGGTAAAAATTTCAAAAGGTTTGGGATAGGCAGTGCTGGGATCTGGTCACTTTTCTGCAAACCCATTTTTTGCAAATTTTAACAAGTCGGGGGTCATAAAAAACTACAAAATATTGACCAAAAATTCGAAAATAAACCAATAATGCAGCTAGATAGATATTCGAATAACAAATTCAGAGAGGTATTCCACTTTTAAATCGGGTAAAAATTTCAAAAATTATGGGCTAAGCAGTGCTGGGTTCTGGTCACTTTTCTGCAAACCCGTTTTTTGCAAATTTTGACAGGTCGGGGGTCATAAAAAATTACAAAATATTGACCAAAAATTCGAAAATAAACCAATAATGCAGCTAGATAGATATTTTAACAACAAATTCAGAGAGGTATTCCACTTTTAAATCGGGTAAAAATTTCAAAAGTTATGGGCTAAGCAGTGCTGGATCTGGTCACTTTTTCTGAAAACCCATTTTTTGCAAATTTTGACAGGTCGGGGGTCATAAAAAAAATTAAAAAATATTGACCAAAAATTCGAAAATAAACCAATAATGCAGCTAGATAGATATTTTAACAACAAATTCAGAGAGGTATTCCACTTTTAAATCGGGTAAAAATTTCAAAAGTTATGGGCTAAGCAGTGCTGGGATCTGGTCACTTTTCTGCAAACCCATTTTTGCAAATTTTGACAGGTCGGGGGTCACAAAAATTAAAAATATTGACCAAAAATTCGAAAATAAACCAATAATGCAGCTAGATAGATATTTTAATAACAAATTCAGAGAGGCATTCCACTTTTAAATCGGGTAAAAATTTCAAAAGTTATGGGATAAGCAGTGCTGGGATCTGGTCACTTTTCTGCAAACCCATTTTTTTGCAAATTTTGACAGGTCGGGGGTCATAAAAAATTACAAAATATTGACCAAAAATTCGAAAATAAACCAATAATGCAGCTAGATAGATATTTTAACACCAAATTCAGAGAGGTATTCCACTTTTAAATCGGTTAAAAATTTCAAAAGTTTGGGCTAAGCAGTGCTGGGATCTGGTCACTTTTCTGCAAACCCATTTTTTGCAAATTTTGACAGGTCGAGGGTCATAAAAATTACAAAATATTAACCAAAAATTCGAAAATAAACCAATAATGCAGCTAGATAGATATTTTAACAACAAATTCAGAGAGGTATTCCACTTTAAATCGGGTAAAAATTTCAAAAGTTATGGGCTAAGCAGTGCTGGGATCTGGTCACTTTTCTGCAAACCCATTTTTTTGCAAATTTTGACAGGTCGGGGGTCATGAAAAATTACAAAATATTGACCAAAAATTCGAAAATAAACCAATGATGTAGCTAGATAG